>NW_027488690.1:0-300000 GCF_050948215.1 Halictus rubicundus
GATAGAGGATAGGATAGAGGATAGGATAGGATAGAGGATAGGATAGGATAGAGGATAGGATAGGATAGAGGATAGGATAGGATAGAGGATAGGATAGGATAGAGGATAGGATAGGATAGAGGATAGGATAGGAAAGAGGATAGGATAGGATAGAGAATATGATAGGATAGAGGATAGGGTAGGATAGAGTATAGGATAGGATAGAGGATAGGATAGCATAGAGGATAGGATAGGATAGAGGATAGGATAGGATAGAGAATAGGATAGGATAGAGGATAGGATAGGATAGGATAGAGGATAGGATAGGATAGAGGATAGGATAGGATAGAGGATAGGATAGGATAGAGGATAGGATAGGAGGAGGATTGGATAGTATAAAGGATAGGTGAGGATAGAGAATAGGATAGGATAGAGGATAGGTTAGGATAGAGTATAGGATAGGATAGAGGATAGGATAGCATAGAGGATAGGATAGGATAGAGGATATGATATGATAGAGGATAGGATAGGATAGAGGATAGGATAGGATAGGATAGAGGATAGGATAGGATAGAGGATAGGATAGGATAGAGGATAGGATAGGATAGAGGATAGGATAGGTTAGAGGATAGGATAGGATAGAGGATAGGATAGAGGATTGGTTAGTATAAAGGATAGGAGAGGATAGAAGATAGGATAGGATAGAGGATTGGATAGAGGATAGGATAGGATAGAGGATATGATAGAGGATAGGATAGAGGATTGGATAGGATAGAGGATATTATAGGATAGAGGATATGATACGATAGCGGATAGGATATAATGGAGTATAGGATAGTAATGAGGATAGGATAGCGTTGAGGATAGGATAGGATAGAGGATATAATAGGATAGAGGATAGGTTAGGATAGAGGATAGGATAGGATAGGATACAGGATAGGATATTATAGAGGATAGGATAGGATAGAGGATAGGATAGGATAGAGGAAAGGTTAGGATAGAGGATTGGATAGTATAAAGGATAGGTGAGGATAGAGAATAGGATAGCATTGAGGATAGGATAGGATAGTGGATAGGATAGGATAGAGCAGACGATAGAGGATAGGATAGGATAGAGGATAGGATAGGATAGAGGATAGGATAGGATAGAGGATAGGATAGAGGATAGGATAGGATAGAGGATAGAATAGGATAGAGGATAGGATAGGATAGGATAGAGGATAGGATAGGATAGAGGATAGGATAGGATAGAGGATAGGATAGGATAGAGAATATGATAGGATAGAGGATAGGGTAGGATAGAGTATAGGATAGGATAGAGGATAGGATAGCATAGAGGATAGGATAGGATAGAGGATAGGATAGGATAGAGATTAGGATAGGATAGAGGATAGGATAGGATAGGATAGAGGATAGGATAGGATAGAGGATAGGATAGGATAGAGGATAGGATAGGATAGAGGATAGGATAGGATAGAGGATAGGATAGGATAGAGGATAGGATAGAGGATAGGATAGGATAGAGGATAGGATAGGATAGAGGATAGGATAGGATAGAGGATAGGATAGGATAGGATAGAGGATAGGATAGGATAGACGATAGGATAGGATAGAGGGATAGGATAGGATAGAGGATAGGATAGGATAGAGGATAGGTTAGGATAGAGTATAGGATAGGATAGAGGATAGGATAGCATAGAGGATAGGATAGGATAGAGGATATGATAGGATAGAGGATAGGATAGGATAGAGGATAGGATAGGATAGGATAGAGGATAGGATAGGATAGAGGATAGGATAGGATAGAGGACATGATAGGATAGAGGATAGGATAGGATAGAGGATAGGATAGGATAGGATAGAGGATAGGATAGGATAGAGGATAGGATAGGATAGAGGATAGGATAGGATAGAGGATAGGATAGGATAGAGGATAGGATAGGATAGAGGATAGGATAGGTTAGAGGATAGGATAGGATAGAGGATAGGATAGGATAGAGGATAGGATAGAGGATAGGATAGGATAGAGGATAGGATAGGATAGGATAGAGGATAGGATAGGATAGAGGATAGGATAGGATAGAGGATAGGATAGGATAGAGAATATGATAGGATAGAGGATAGGGTAGGATAGAGTATAGGATAGGATAGAGGATAGGATAGCATAGAGGATAGGATAGGATAGAGGATAGGATAGGATAGAGAATAGGATAGGATAGAGGATAGGATAGGATAGGATAGAGGATAGGATAGGATAGAGGATAGGATAGGATAGAGGATAGGATAGGATAGAGGATAGGATAGGATAGGATAGAGGATAGGATAGGATAGAGTATAGGATAGGATAGAGGATAGGATAGGATAGAGGATAGGATAGGATAGAGGATAGGATAGGTTAGAGGATAGGATAGGATAGAGGATAGGATAGAGGATTGGTTAGTATAAAGGATAGGAGAGGATAGAAGATAGGATAGGATAGAGGATAGGATAGAGGATAGGATAGGATAGAGGATATGATAGAGGATAGGATAGAGGATTGGATAGGATAGAGGATATTATAGGATAGAGGATATGATACGATAGCGGATAGGATATAATGGAGTATAGGATAGTAATGAGGATAGGATAGCGTTGAGGATAGGATAGGATAGAGGATATAATAGGATAGAGGATAGGTTAGGATAGAGGATAGGATAGGATAGGATAGAGGATAGGATAGGATAGAGGATAGGATAGGATAGAGGATAGGTTAGGATAGAAAATTGGATAGTATAAAGGATAGGTGAGGATAGAGAATAGGAGAGCATTGAGGATAGGATAGGATAGTGGATAGGATAGGATAGAGCAGACGATAGAGGATAGGATAGGATAGAGGATAGGATAGGATAGAGGATAGGAGGATAGGATAGGAAGGATAAGGGATAGGATAGGATAGAGGATAGGATAGAGGATAGGATAGGATAGAGGATAGGATAGGATAGAGGATAGGATAGGATAGAGGATAGGATAGGATAGGATAGAGGATAGGATAGGATAGAGGATAGGATAGGATAGAGGATAGGATAGGATAGGATAGAGGATAGGATAGGATAGAGGATAGGATAGGATAGAGGATAGGATAGGATAGAGGATAGGATAGGATAGAGGATAGGATAGGATAGAGGATAGGATAGGATAGAGGATAGGATAGGATAGAGGATAGGATAGGATAGAGGATAGGATAGAGGATAGGATAGGATAGAGGATAGGATAGGATAGAGGATAGGATAGGATAGAGGATAGGATAGGATAGGATAGAGGATAGGATAGGATAGACGATAGGATAGGATAGAGGATAGGATAGGATAGAGGATAGGATAGGATAGAGGATAGGTTAGGATAGAGTATAGGATAGGATAGAGGATAGGATAGCATAGAGGATAGGATAGGATAGAGGATATGATAGGATAGAGGATAGGATAGGATAGAGGATAGGATAGGATAGGATAGAGGATAGGATAGGATAGAGGATAGGATAGGATAGAGGATATGATAGGATAGAGGATAGGATAGGATAGAGGATAGGATAGGATAGGATAGAGGATAGGATAGGATAGAGTATAGGATAGGATAGAGGATAGGATAGGATAGAGGATAGGATAGGATAGAGGATAGGATAGGTTAGAGGATAGGATAGGATAGAGGATAGGATAGAGGATTGGTTAGTATAAAGGATAGGAGAGGATAGAAGATAGGATAGGATAGAGGATAGGATAGAGGATAGGATAGGATAGAGGATATGATAGAGGATAGGATAGAGGATTGGATAGGATAGAGGATATTATAGGATAGAGGATATGATACGATAGCGGATAGGATATAATGGAGTATAGGATAGTAATGAGGATAGGATAGCGTTGAGGATAGGATAGGATAGAGGATATAATAGGATAGAGGATAGGTTAGGATAGAGGATAGGATAGGATAGGATAGAGGATAGGATAGGATAGAGGATAGGATAGGATAGAGGATAGGTTAGGATAGAAAATTGGATAGTATAAAGGATAGGTGAGGATAGAGAATAGGAGAGCATTGAGGATAGGATAGGATAGTGGATAGGATAGGATAGAGCAGACGATAGAGGATAGGATAGGATAGAGGATAGGATAGGATAGAGGATAGGATAGGATAGGATAAGGGATAGGATAGGATAGAGGATAGGATAGAGGATAGGATAGGATAGAGGATAGGATAGGATAGAGGATAGGATAGGATAGAGGATAGGATAGGATAGGATAGAGGATAGGATAGGATAGAGGATAGGATAGGATAGAGGATAGGATAGGATAGGATAGAGGATAGGATAGGATAGAGGATAGGATAGGATAGAGGATAGGATAGGATAGAGGATAGGATAGGATAGAGGATAGGATAGGATAGAGGATAGGATAGGATAGAGGATAGGATAGGATAGAGGATAGGATAGGATAGAGGATAGGATAGGATAGAGGATAGGATAGGATAGAGGATAGGATAGGATAGAGGATAGGATAGGATAGAGGATAGGATAGGATAGAGGATAGGGTAGGATAGAGGATAGGATAGGATAGAGGATAGGATAGGATAGAGGATAGGATAGGATAGAGGATAGGATAGGATAGAGAATATGATAGGATAGAGGATAGGGTAGGATAGAGTATAGGATAGGATAGAGGATAGGATAGCATAGAGGATAGGATAGGATAGAGGATAGGATAGGATAGAGAATAGGATAGGATAGAGGATAGGATAGGATAGGATAGAGGATAGGATAGGATAGAGGATAGGATAGGGTAGAGGATAGGATAGGATAGAGGATAGGATAGGATAGAGGATAGGATAGAGGATAGGATAGGATAGAGGATAGGATAGGATAGAGGATAGGATAGGATAGAGGATAGGATAGGATAGAGGATAGGATAGGATAGGATAGAGGATAGGATATGATAGACGATAGGATAGGATAGACGATAGGATAGGATAGACGATAGGATAGGATAGAGGATAGGATAGAGAATATGATAGGATAGAGGATAGGGTAGGATAGAGTATAGGATAGGATAGAGGATAGGATAGCATAGAGGATAGGATAGGATAGAGGATAGGATAGGATAGAGAATAGGATAGGGTAGAGGATAGGATAGGATAGGATAGAGGATAGGATAGGATAGAGGATAGGATAGGGTAGAGGATAGGATAGGATAGAGGATAGGATAGGATAGAGGATAGGATAGAGGATAGGATAGGATAGAGGATAGGATAGGATAGAGGATAGGATAGGATAGGATAGAGGATAGGATAGGATAGGATAGAGGATAGGATAGGATAGACGATAGGATAGGATAGACGATAGGATAGGATAGAGGATAGGATAGGATAGAGGATAGGATAGAGGATTGGTTAGTATAAAGGATAGGAGAGGATAGAGGATAGGATATGATAGAGGATAGGATAGAGGATAGGATAGGATAGAGGATAGGATAGGATAGAGGATAGGATAGGATAGAGGATAGGATAGGATAGAGGATAGGATAGGATAGAGGATAGGATAGGATAGAGGATAGGATAGGATAGAGGATAGGATAGGATAGAGGATAGGATAGGATAGAGGATAGGATAGGATAGAGGATAGGATAGGATAGAGGATAGGATAGGATAGAGGATAGGATAGGATAGAGGATAGGGTAGGATAGAGGATAGGATAGGATAGAGGATAGGATAGGATAGAGGATAGGATAGGATAGAGGATAGGATAGGATAGAGAATATGATAGGATAGAGGATAGGGTAGGATAGAGTATAGGATAGGATAGAGGATAGGATAGCATAGAGGATAGGATAGGATAGAGGATAGGATAGGATAGAGAATAGGATAGGATAGAGGATAGGATAGGATAGGATAGAGGATAGGATAGGATAGAGGATAGGATAGGGTAGAGGATAGGATAGGATAGAGGATAGGATAGGATAGAGGATAGGATAGGATAGAGGATAGGATAGGATAGAGAATATGATAGGATAGAGGATAGGGTAGGATAGAGTATAGGATAGGATAGAGGATAGGATAGCATAGAGGATAGGATAGGATAGAGGATAGGATAGGATAGAGAATAGGATAGGATAGAGGATAGGATAGGATAGGATAGAGGATAGGATAGGATAGAGGATAGGATAGGGTAGAGGATAGGATAGGATAGAGGATAGGATAGGATAGAGGATAGGATAGAGGATAGGATAGGATAGAGGATAGGATAGGATAGAGGATAGGATAGGATAGAGGATAGGATAGGATAGGATAGAGGATAGGATAGGATAGACGATAGGATAGGATAGACGATAGGATAGGATAGAGGATAGGATAGGATAGAGGATAGGATAGAGAATATGATAGGATAGAGGATAGGGTAGGATAGAGTATAGGATAGGATAGAGGATAGGATAGCATAGAGGATAGGATAGGATAGAGGATAGGATAGGATAGAGAATAGGATAGGATAGAGGATAGGATAGGATAGGATAGAGGATAGGATAGGATAGAGGATAGGATAGGGTAGAGGATAGGATAGGATAGAGGATAGGATAGGATAGAGGATAGGATAGAGGATAGGATAGGATAGAGGATAGGATAGGATAGAGGATAGGATAGGATAGGATAGAGGATAGGATAGGATAGACGATAGGATAGGATAGAGGATATGATAGAGGATAGGATAGAGGATTGGATAGGATAGAGGATATTATAGGATAGAGGATATGATACGATAGCGGATAGGATATAATGGAGTATAGGATAGTAATGAGGATAGGATAGCGTTGAGGATAGGATAGGATAGAGGATATAATAGGATAGAGGATAGGTTAGGATAGAGGATAGGATAGGATAGGATAGAGGATAGGATAGGATAGAGGATAGGATAGGATAGAGGATAGGATAGGATAGAGGATAGGTTAGGGTAGAGGATTGGATAGTATAAAGGATAGGTGAGGATAGAGAATAGGAGAGCATTGAGGATAGGATAGGATAGTGGATAGGATAGGATAGAGCAGACGATAGAGGATAGGATAGGATAGAGGATAGGATAGGATAGAGGATAGGATAGGATAGGATAGAGGATAGGATAGGATAGAGGATAGGATAGGATAGAGGATAGGATAGAGGATAGGATAGGATAGAGGATAGGATAGGATAGAGGATAGGATAGGATAGGATAGAGGATAGGATAGGATAGAGGATAGGATAGGATAGAGGATAGGATAGGATAGAGGATAGGATAGGATAGAGGATAGGATAGGATAGAGGATAGGATAGGATAGAGGATAGGGTAGGATAGAGGATAGGATAGGATAGAGGATAGGATAGCATAGAGGATAGGATAGGATAGAGGATATGATAGGATAGAGGATAGGATAGGATAGAGGATAGGATAGGATAGGATAGAGGATAGGATAGGATAGAGGATAGGATAGGATAGAGGATAGGATAGGATAGAGGATAGGATAGGATAGAGGATAGGATAGGATAGAGGATAGGATAGGATAGAGGATAGGATAGGTTAGAGGATAGGATAGGATAGAGGATAGGATAGAGGATTGGTTAGTATAAAGGATAGGAGAGGATAGAAGATAGGATAGGATAGAGGATAGGATAGAGGATAGGATAGGATAGAGGATATGATAGAGGATAGGATAGAGGATTGGATACGATAGAGGATATTATAGGATAGAGGATATGATACGATAGCGGATAGGATATAATGGAGTATAGGATAGTAATGAGGATAGGATAGCGTTGAGGATAGGATAGGATAGAGGATATAATAGGATAGAGGATAGGTTAGGATAGAGGATAGGATAGGATAGGATAGAGGATAGGATAGGATAGAGGATAGGATAGGATAGAGGATAGGATAGGATAGAGGATAGGTTAGGGTAGAGGATTGGATAGTATAAAGGATAGGTGAGGATAGAGAATAGGAGAGCATTGAGGATAGGATAGGATAGTGGATAGGATAGGATAGAGGATAGGATAGGATAGAGGATAGGATAGGATAGAGGATAGGATAGGATAGAGGATAGGATAGGATAGGATAGAGGATAGGATAGGATAGACGATAGGATAGGATAGACGATAGGATAGGATAGAGGATAGGATAGGATAGAGGATAGGATAGAGGATTGGTTAGTATAAAGGATAGGAGAGGATAGAGGATAGGATAGGATAGAGGATAGGATAGAGGATAGGATAGGATAGAGGATATGATAGAGGATATGATAGAGGATAGGATAGAGGATTGGATAGGATAGAGGATATTATAGGATAGAGGATATGATACGATAGCGGATAGGATATAATGGAGTATAGGATAGTAATGAGGATAGGATAGCGTTGAGGATAGGATAGGATAGAGGATATAATAGGATAGAGGATAGGTTAGGATAGAGGATAGGATAGGATAGAGGATAGGATAGGATAGATGATAGGATAGGATAGAGGATAGGATAGGATAGAGGATAGGATAGGATAGAGGATAGGATAGGATAGAGGATAGGATAGGAAAGAGGATAGGATAGGACAGAGAATATGATAGGATAGAGGATAGGGTAGGATAGAGTATAGGATAGGATAGAGGATAGGATAGCATAGAGGATAGGATAGGATAGAGGATAGGATAGGATAGAGAATAGGATAGGATAGAGGATAGGATAGGATAGGATAGAGGATAGGATAGGATAGAGGATAGGATAGGATAGAGGATAGGATAGAGGATAGCATCGGATAGAGGATAGGATAGGATAGAGGATAGGATAGGATAGAGGATAGGATAGGATAGAGGATAGGATACGATAGGATAGAGGATAGGATAGGATAGAGGATAGGATAGGATAGAGAATATGATAGGATAGAGGATAGGGTAGGATAGAGTATAGGATAGGATAGAGGATAGGATAGCATAGAGGATAGGATAGGATAGAGGATAGGATAGGATAGAGAATAGGATAGGATAGAGGATAGGATAGGATAGAGGATAGGATAGGATAGGATAGAGGATAGGATAGGATAGAGGATAGGATAGGATAGAGGATAGGATAGGATAGAGGATAGGATAGGATAGAGGATAGGATAGGAAAGAGGATAGGATAGGATAGAGAATATGATAGGATAGAGGATAGGGTAGGATAGAGTATAGGATAGGATAGAGGATAGGATAGCATAGAGGATAGGATAGGATAGAGGATAGGATAGGATAGAGAATAGGATAGGATAGAGGATAGGATAGGATAGGATAGAGGATAGGATAGGATAGAGGATAGGATAGGATAGAGGATAGGATAGGATAGAGGATAGGATAGGATAGAGGATAGGATAGGAGGAGGATAGGATAGGATAGAGGATAGGTTAGGATAGAGGATTGGATAGTATAAAGGATAGGTGAGGATAGAGAATAGGATAGGATAGAGGATAGGTTAGGATAGAGTATAGGATAGGATAGAGGATAGGGTAGCATAGAGGATAGGATAGGATAGAGGATATGATAGGATAGAGGATAGGATAGGATAGAGGATAGGATAGGATAGGATAGAGGATAGGATAGGATAGAGGATAGGATAGGATAGAGGATAGGATAGGTTAGAGGATAGGATAGGATAGAGGATAGGATAGAGGATTGGTTAGTATAAAGGATAGGAGAGGATAGAAGATAGGATAGGATAGAGGATAGGATAGAGGATAGGATAGGATAGAGGATATGATAGAGGATAGGATAGAGGATTGGATAGGATAGAGGATATTATAGGATAGAGGATATGATACGATAGCGGATAGGATATAATGGAGTATAGGATAGTAATGAGGATAGGATAGCGTTGAGGATAGGATAGGATAGAGGATATAATAGGATAGAGGATAGGTTAGGATAGAGGATAGGATAGGATAGGATAGAGGATAGGATAGGATAGAGGATAGGATAGGATAGAGGATAGGTTAGGGTAGAGGATTGGATAGTATAAAGGATAGGTGAGGATAGAGAATAGGAGAGCATTGAGGATAGGATAGGATAGTGGATAGGATAGGATAGAGCAGACGATAGAGGATAGGATAGGATAGAGGATAGGATAGGATAGAGGATAGGATAGGATAGGATAGAGGATAGGATAGGATAGAGGATAGGATAGAGGATAGGATAGGATAGAGGATAGGATAGGATAGAGGATAGGATAGGATAGGATAGAGGATAGGATAGGATAGAGGATAGGATAGGATAGAGGATAGGATAGGATAGAGGATAGGATAGGATAGAGGATAGGATAGGATAGAGGATAGGATAGGATAGAGGATAGGATAGGATAGAGGATAGGGTAGGATAGAGGATAGGATAGGATAGAGGATAGGATAGCATAGAGGATAGGATAGGATAGAGGATATGATAGGATAGAGGATAGGATAGGATAGAGGATAGGATAGGATAGGATAGAGGATAGGATAGGATAGAGGATAGGATAGGATAGAGGATAGGATAGGATAGAGGATAGGATAGGATAGAGGATAGGATAGGATAGAGGATAGGATAGGTTAGAGGATAGGATAGGATAGAGGATAGGATAGAGGATTGGTTAGTATAAAGGATAGGAGAGGATAGAAGATAGGATAGGATAGAGGATAGGATAGAGGATAGGATAGGATAGAGGATATGATAGAGGATAGGATAGAGGATTGGATACGATAGAGGATATTATAGGATAGAGGATATGATACGATAGCGGATAGGATATAATGGAGTATAGGATAGTAATGAGGATAGGATAGCGTTGAGGATAGGATAGGATAGAGGATATAATAGGATAGAGGATAGGTTAGGATAGAGGATAGGATAGGATAGGATAGAGGATAGGATAGGATAGAGGATAGGATAGGATAGAGGATAGGATAGGATAGAGGATAGGTTAGGGTAGAGGATTGGATAGTATAAAGGATAGGTGAGGATAGAGAATAGGAGAGCATTGAGGATAGGATAGGATAGTGGATAGGATAGGATAGAGGATAGGATAGGATAGAGGATAGGATAGGATAGAGGATAGGATAGGATAGAGGATAGGATAGGATAGGATACGATAGGATAGAGGATAGGATAGGATAGAGGATAGGATAGGATAGAGAATATGATAGGATAGAGGATAGGGTAGGATAGAGTATAGGATAGGATAGAGGATAGGATAGCATAGAGGATAGGATAGGATAGAGGATAGGATAGGATAGAGAATAGGATAGGATAGAGGATAGGATAGGATAGGATAGAGGATAGGATAGGATAGAGGATAGGATAGGATAGAGGATAGGATAGGATAGAGGATAGGATAGGATAGAGGATAGGATAGGATAGAGGATAGGATAGGAAAGAGGATAGGATAGGATAGAGAATATGATAGGATAGAGGATAGGGTAGGATAGAGTATAGGATAGGATAGGATAGAGGATAGGATAGGATAGAGGATAGGATAGGATAGAGGATAGGATAGGATAGAGGATAGGATAGGATAGAGGATAGGTTAGGGTAGAGGATTGGATAGTATAAAGGATAGGTGAGGATAGAGAATAGGAGAGCATTGAGGATAGGATTGGATAGTGGATAGGATAGGATAGAGCAGACGATAGAGGATAGGATAGGATAGAGGATAGGATAGGATAGAGGATAGGATAGGATAGGATAGAGGATAGGATAGGATAGAGGATAGGATAGGATAGGATAGAGGATAGGATAGGATAGAGGATAGGATAGAGGATAGGATAGGATAGAGGATAGGATAGGATAGAGGATAGGATAGGATAGGATAGAGGATAGGATAGGATAGAGGATAGGATAGGATAGAGGATAGGATAGGATAGAGGATAGGATAGGATAGAGGATAGGATAGGATAGAGGATAGGATAGGATAGAGGATAGGATAGGATAGAGGATAGGGTAGGATAGAGGATAGGATAGGATAGAGGATAGGATAGCATAGAGGATAGGATAGGATAGAGGATATGATAGGATAGAGGATAGGATAGGATAGAGGATAGGATAGGATAGGATAGAGGATAGGATAGGATAGAGGATAGGATAGGATAGAGGATAGGATAGGATAGAGGATAGGATAGGATAGAGGATAGGATAGGATAGAGGATAGGATAGGATAGAGGATAGGATAGGTTAGAGGATAGGATAGGATAGAGGATAGGATAGAGGATTGGTTAGTATAAAGGATAGGAGAGGATAGAAGATAGGATAGGATAGAGGATAGGATAGAGGATAGGATAGGATAGAGGATATGATAGAGGATAGGATAGAGGATTGGATACGATAGAGGATATTATAGGATAGAGGATATGATACGATAGCGGATAGGATATAATGGAGTATAGGATAGTAATGAGGATAGGATAGCGTTGAGGATAGGATAGGATAGAGGATATAATAGGATAGAGGATAGGTTAGGATAGAGGATAGGATAGGATAGGATAGAGGATAGGATAGGATAGAGGATAGGATAGGATAGAGGATAGGATAGGATAGAGGATAGGTTAGGGTAGAGGATTGGATAGTATAAAGGATAGGTGAGGATAGAGAATAGGAGAGCATTGAGGATAGGATAGGATAGTGGATAGGATAGGATAGAGGATAGGATAGGATAGAGGATAGGATAGGATAGAGGATAGGATAGGATAGAGGATAGGATAGGATAGGATAGAGGATAGGATAGGATAGACGATAGGATAGGATAGACGATAGGATAGGATAGAGGATAGGATAGGATAGAGGATAGGATAGAGGATTGGTTAGTATAAAGGATAGGAGAGGATAGAGGATAGGATAGGATAGAGGATAGGATAGAGGATAGGATAGGATAGAGGATATGATAGAGGATATGATAGAGGATAGGATAGAGGATTGGATAGGATAGAGGATATTATAGGATAGAGGATATGATACGATAGCGGATAGGATATAATGGAGTATAGGATAGTAATGAGGATAGGATAGCGTTGAGGATAGGATAGGATAGAGGATATAATAGGATAGAGGATAGGTTAGGATAGAGGATAGGATAGGATAGAGGATAGGATAGGATAGATGATAGGATAGGATAGAGGATAGGATAGGATAGAGGATAGGATAGGATAGAGGATAGGATAGGATAGAGGATAGGATAGGAAAGAGGATAGGATAGGACAGAGAATATGATAGGATAGAGGATAGGGTAGGATAGAGTATAGGATAGGATAGAGGATAGGATAGCATAGAGGATAGGATAGGATAGAGGATAGGATAGGATAGAGAATAGGATAGGATAGAGGATAGGATAGGATAGGATAGAGGATAGGATAGGATAGAGGATAGGATAGGATAGAGGATAGGATAGAGGATAGCATCGGATAGAGGATAGGATAGGATAGAGGATAGGATAGGATAGAGGATAGGATAGGATAGAGGATAGGATACGATAGGATAGAGGATAGGATAGGATAGAGGATAGGATAGGATAGAGAATATGATAGGATAGAGGATAGGGTAGGATAGAGTATAGGATAGGATAGAGGATAGGATAGCATAGAGGATAGGATAGGATAGAGGATAGGATAGGATAGAGAATAGGATAGGATAGAGGATAGGATAGGATAGGATAGAGGATAGGATAGGATAGAGGATAGGATAGGATAGAGGATAGGATAGGATAGAGGATAGGATAGGATAGAGGATAGGATAGGATAGAGGATAGGATAGGAAAGAGGATAGGATAGGATAGAGAATATGATAGGATAGAGGATAGGGTAGGATAGAGTATAGGATAGGATAGAGGATAGGATAGCATAGAGGATAGGATAGGATAGAGGATAGGATAGGATAGAGGATAGGATAGGATAGGATAGAGGATAGGATAGGATAGAGGATAGGATAGGATAGAGGATAGGATAGGATAGAGGATAGGATAGGAGGAGGATAGGATAGGATAGAGGATAGGTTAGGATAGAGGATTGGATAGTATAAAGGATAGGTGAGGATAGAGAATAGGATAGGATAGAGGATAGGTTAGGATAGAGTATAGGATAGGATAGAGGATAGGATAGCATAGAGGATAGGATAGGATAGAGGATATGATATGATAGAGGATAGGATAGGATAGAGGATAGGATAGGATAGGATAGAGGATAGGATAGGATAGAGGATAGGATAGCATAGAGGATAGGATAGGATAGAGGATAGGATAGGATAGAGAATAGGATAGGATAGAGGATAGGATAGGATAGGATAGAGGATAGGATAGCATAGAGGATAGGATAGGATAGAGGATAGGATAGGATAGAGAATAGGATAGGATAGAGGATAGGATAGGATAGGATAGAGGATAGAATAGGATAGAGGATAGGATAGGATAGAGGATAGGATAGAGGATAGGATCGGATAGAGGATAGGATAGGATAGAGGATAGGATAGGATAGAGGATAGGATAGGATAGAGGATAGGATACGATAGGATAGAGGATAGGATAGGATAGAGGATAGGATACGATAGGATAGAGGATAGGATAGGATAGAGGATAGGATAGGATAGAGAATATGATAGGATAGAGGATAGGGTAGGATAGAGTATAGGATAGGATAGAGGATAGGATAGCATAGAGGATAGGATAGGATAGAGGATAGGATAGGATAGAGAATAGGATAGGATAGAGGATAGGATAGGATAGGATAGAGGATAGGATAGGATAGAGGATAGGATAGGATAGAGGATAGGATAGGATAGAGGATAGGATAGAGGATAGGATAGAGGATAGGATAGGATAGAGGATAGGATAGGATAGAGGATAGGATAGGATAGGATAGAGGATAGGATAGGATAGACGATAGGATAGGATAGAGGATAGGATAGGATAGAGGATAGGATAGGATAGAGGATAGGATAGAGGATAGGATAGAGGATTGGTTAGTATAAAGGATAGGAGAGGATAGAGGATAGGATAGGATAGAGGATAGGATAGAGGATAGGATAGGATAGAGGATATGATAGAGGATATGATAGAGGATAGGATAGAGGATTGGATAGGATAGAGGATATTATAGGATAGAGGATATGATACGATAGCGGATAGGATATAATGGAGTATAGGATAGTAATGAGGATAGGATAGCGTTGAGGATAGGATAGGATAGAGGATATAATAGGATAGAGGATAGGTTAGGATAGAGGATAGGATAGGATAGAGGATAGGATAGGATAGATGATAGGATAGGATAGAGGATAGGATAGGATAGAGGATAGGATAGGATAGAGGATAGGATAGGAAAGAGGATAGGATAGGATAGAGAATATGATAGGATAGAGGATAGGGTAGGATAGAGTATAGGATAGGATAGAGGATAGGATAGCATAGAGGATAGGATAGGATAGAGGATAGGATAGGATAGAGAATAGGATAGGATAGAGGATAGGATAGGATAGGATAGAGGATAGGATAGGATAGAGGATAGGATAGGATAGAGGATAGGATAGGATAGAGGATAGGATAGGAGGAGGATAGGATAGGATAGAGGATAGGTTAGGATAGAGGATTGGATAGTATAAAGGATAGGTGAGGATAGAGAATAGGATAGGATAGAGGATAGGTTAGGATAGAGTATAGGATAGGATAGAGGATAGGATAGCATAGAGGATAGGATAGGATAGAGGATATGATATGATAGAGGATAGGATAGGATAGAGGATAGGATAGGATAGGATAGAGGATAGGATAGGATAGAGGATAGGATAGGATAGAGGATAGGATAGGATAGAGGATAGGATAGGTTAGCGGATAGGATAGGATAGAGGATAGGATAGAGGATTGGTTAGTATAAAGGATAGGAGAGGATAGAAGATAGGATAGGATAGAGGATTGGATAGAGGATAGGATAGGATAGAGGATATGATAGAGGATAGGATAGAGGATTGGATAGGATAGAGGATATTATAGGATAGAGGATATGATACGATAGCGGATAGGATATAATGGAGTATAGGATAGTAATGAGGATAGGATAGCGTTGAGGATAGGATAGGATAGAGGATATAATAGGATAGAGGATAGGTTAGGATAGAGGATAGGATAGGATAGGATAGAGGATAGGATATTATAGAGGATAGGATAGGATAGAGGATAGGATAGGATAGAGGATAGGTTAGGATAGAGGATTGGATAGTATAAAGGATAGGTGAGGATAGAGAATAGGATAGCATTGAGGATAGGATAGGATAGTGGATAGGATAGGATAGAGCAGACGATAGAGGATAGGATAGGATAGAGGATAGGATAGGATAGAGGATAGGATAGGATAGGATAGAGGATAGGATAGGATAGAGGATAGGATAGCATAGAGGATAGGATAGGATAGAGGATAGGATAGGATAGAGAATAGGATAGGATAGAGGGTAGGATAGGATAGGATAGAGGATAGGATAGGATAGAGGATAGGATAGGATAGAGGATAGGATAGAGGATAGCATCGGATAGAGGATAGGATAGGATAGAGGATAGGATAGGATAGAGGATAGGATAGGATAGAGGATAGGATACGATAGGATAGAGGATAGGATAGGATAGAGGATAGGATAGGATAGGATAGAGGATAGGATAGGATAGAGGATAGGATAGGATAGAGGATAGGATAGAGGATACGATAGGATAGAGGATAGGATAGGATAGAGGATAGGATAGGATAGAGGATAGGATAGGATAGAGGATAGGATAGGATAGGATAGAGGATAGGATAGGATAGACGATAGGATAGGATAGAGGATAGGATAGGATAGAGGATAGGATAGGATAGAGGATAGGATAGAGGATTGGTTAGTATAAAGGATAGGAGAGGATAGAGGATAGGATAGGATAGAGGATAGGATAGAGGATAGGATAGGATAGAGGATATGATAGAGGATATGATAGAGGATAGGATAGAGGATTGGATAGGATAGAGGATATTATAGGATAGAGGATATGATACGATAGCGGATAGGATATAATGGAGTATAGGATAGTAACGAGGATAGGATAGCGTTGAGGATAGGATAGGATAGAGGATATAATAGGATAGAGGATAGGTTAGGATAGAGGATAGGATAGGATAGAGGATAGGATAGGATAGAGGATAGGATAGGATAGAGGATAGGATAGGATAGAGGATAGGATAGGATAGAGGATAGGATAGAGGATAGGATACGATAGAGGATAGGATAGAGGATAGGATAGAGGATTGGATAGGATAGAGGATATTATAGGATAGAGGATATGATAGGATAGCGGATAGGATATAATGGAGTATAGGATAGGAATGAGGATAGGATAGCGTTGAGGATAGGATAGGATAGAGGATAGGATAGGATAGAGGGTAGGTTAGGATAGAGGATAGGATAGGATAGAGGATAGGATAGGAGGAGGATAGGATAGGATAGAGGATAGGTTAGGATAGAGGATTGGATAGTATAAAGGATAGGTGAGGATAGAGAATAGGATAGCATTGAGGATAGGATAGGATAGAGGATAGGATAGAGGATTGGCTAGTATAAAGGATAGGAGAGGATAGAGGATAGGATAGGATAGAGGATAGGATAGAGGATAGGATAGAGGATAGGATAGGATAGAGGATATGATAGAGGATATGATAGAGGATAGGATAGAGGATTGGATAGGATAGAGGATATTATAGGATAGAGGATATGATACGATAGCGGATAGGATATAATGGAGTATAGGATAGTAATGAGGATAGGATAGCGTTGAGGATAGGATAGGATAGAGGATATAATAGGATAGAGGATAGGTTAGGATAGAGGATAGGATAGGATAGAGGATAGGATAGGATAGATGATAGGATGGGATAGAGGATAGGATAGGATAGAGGATAGGATAGGATAGAGGATAGGATAGGATAGAGGATAGGATAGGAAAGAGGATAGGATAGGATAGAGAATATGATAGGATAGAGGATAGGGTAGGATAGAGTATAGGATAGGATAGAGGATAGGATAGCATAGAGGATAGGATAGGATAGAGGATAGGATAGGATAGAGAATAGGATAGGATAGAGGATAGGATAGGATAGGATAGAGGATAGGATAGGATAGAGGATAGGATAGGATAGAGGATAGGATAGAGGATAGCATCGGATAGAGGATAGGATAGGATAGAGGATAGGATAGGATAGAGGATAGGATAGGATAGAGGATAGGATACGATAGGATAGAGGATAGGATAGGATAGAGGATAGGATAGGATAGAGAATATGATAGGATAGAGGATAGGGTAGGATAGAGTATAGGATAGGATAGAGGATAGGATAGCATAGAGGATAGGATAGGATAGAGGATAGGATAGGATAGAGAATAGGATAGGATAGAGGATAGGATAGGATAGGATAGAGGATAGGATAGGATAGAGGATAGGATAGGATAGAGGATAGGATAGGATAGAGGATAGGATAGGATAGAGGATAGGATAGAGGATAGGATAGAGGATAGGATAGGATAGAGGATAGGATAGGATTGAGGATAGGATAGGATAGAGGATAGGATAGGATAGAGGATAGGATAGGATAGGATAGAGGATAGGATAGGATAGACGATAGGATAGGATAGAGGATAGGATAGGATAGAGGATAGGATAGGATAGAGGATAGGATAGAGGATTGGTTAGTATAAAGGATAGGAGAGGATAGAGGATAGGATAGGATAGAGGATAGGATAGAGGATAGGATAGGATAGAGGATATGATAGAGGATATGATAGAGGATAGGATAGAGGATTGGATAGGATAGAGGATATTATAGGATAGAGGATATGATACGATAGCGGATAGGATATAATGGAGTATAGGATAGTAATGAGGATAGGATAGCGTTGAGGATAGGATAGGATAGAGGATATAATAGGATAGAGGATAGGTTAGGATAGAGGATAGGATAGGATAGAGGATAGGATAGGATAGATGATAGGATAGGATAGAGGATAGGATAGGATAGAGGATAGGATAGGATAGAGGATAGGATAGGATAGAGGATAGGATAGGAAAGAGGATAGGATAGGATAGAGAATATGATAGGATAGAGGATAGGGTAGGATAGAGTATAGGATAGGATAGAGGATAGGATAGCATAGAGGATAGGATAGGATAGAGGATAGGATAGGATAGAGAATAGGATAGGATAGAGGATAGGATAGGATAGGATAGAGGATAGGATAGGATAGAGGATAGGATAGGATAGAGGATAGGATAGGATAGAGGATAGGATAGGAGGAGGATAGGATAGGATAGAGGATAGGTTAGGATAGAGGATTGGATAGTATAAAGGATTGGTGAGGATAGAGAATAGGATAGGATAGAGGATAGGTTAGGATAGAGTATAGGATAGGATAGAGGATAGGATAGCATAGAGGATAGGATAGGATAGAGGATATGATATGATAGAGGATAGGATAGGATAGAGGATAGGATAGGATAGGATAGAGGATAGGATAGGATAGAGGATAGGATAGCATAGAGGATAGGATAGGATAGAGGATAGGATAGGATAGAGAATAGGATAGGATAGAGGATAGGATAGGATAGGATAGAGGATAGGATAGGATAGAGGATAGGATAGGATAGAGGATAGGATAGAGGATAGGATCGGATAGAGGATAGGATAGGATAGAGGATAGGATAGGATAGAGGATAGGATAGGATAGGATAGAGGATAGGATAGGATAGAGGATAGGATACGATAGGATAGAGGATAGGATAGGATAGAGGATAGGATAGGATAGGATAGAGGATAGGATAGGATAGAGGATAGGATAGGATAGAGGATAGGATAGGATAGAGGATAGGATAGGATAGAGGATAGGATAGAGGATAGGATAGAGGATAGGATAGGATAGAGGATAGGATAGGATAGAGGATAGGATAGGATAGAGGATAGGATAGGATAGAGGATAGGATAGGATAGGATAGAGGATAGGATAGGATAGACGATAGGATAGGATAGAGGATAGGATAGGATAGAGGATAGGATAGGATAGAGGATAGGATAGAGGATTGGTTAGTATAAAGGATAGGAGAGGATAGAGGATAGGATAGGATAGAGGATAGGATAGAGGATAGGATAGGATAGAGGATATGATAGAGGATATGATAGAGGATAGGATAGAGGATTGGATAGGATAGAGGATATTATAGGATAGAGGATATGATACGATAGCGGATAGGATATAATGGAGTATAGGATAGTAATGAGGATAGGATAGCGTTGAGGATAGGATAGGATAGAGGATATAATAGGATAGAGGATAGGTTAGGATAGAGGATAGGATAGGATAGAGGATAGGATAGGATAGATGATAGGATAGGATAGAGGATAGGATAGGATAGAGGATAGGATAGGATAGAGGATAGGATAGGATAGAGGATAGGATAGGAAAGAGGATAGGATAGGATAGAGAATATGATAGGATAGAGGATAGGGTAGGATAGAGTATAGGATAGGATAGAGGATAGGATAGCATAGAGGATAGGATAGGATAGAGGATAGGATAGGATAGAGAATAGGATAGGATAGAGGATAGGATAGGATAGGATAGAGGATAGGATAGGATAGAGGATAGGATAGGATAGAGGATAGGATAGGATAGAGGATAGGATAGGAGGAGGATAGGATAGGATAGAGGATAGGTTAGGATAGAGGATTGGATAGTATAAAGGATTGGTGAGGATAGAGAATAGGATAGGATAGAGGATAGGTTAGGATAGAGTATAGGATAGGATAGAGGATAGGATAGCATAGAGGATAGGATAGGATAGAGGATATGATATGATAGAGGATAGGATAGGATAGAGGATAGGATAGGATAGGATAGAGGATAGGATAGGATAGAGGATAGGATAGCATAGAGGATAGGATAGGATAGAGGATAGGATAGGATAGAGAATAGGATAGGATAGAGGATAGGATAGGATAGGATAGAGGATAGGATAGCATAGAGGATAGGATAGGATAGAGGATAGGATAGGATAGAGAATAGGATAGGATAGAGGATAGGATAGGATAGGATAGAGGATAGGATAGGATAGAGGATAGGATAGGATAGAGGATAGGATAGAGGATAGGATCGGATAGAGGATAGGATAGGATAGAGGATAGGATAGGATAGAGGATAGGATAGGATAGGATAGGATAGAGGATAGGATAGGATAGAGGATAGGATACGATAGGATAGAGGATAGGATAGGATAGAGGATAGGATAGGATAGAGAATATGATAGGATAGAGGATAGGGTAGGATAGAGTATAGGATAGGATAGAGGATAGGATAGCATAGAGGATAGGATAGGATAGAGGATAGGATAGGATAGAGAATAGGATAGGATAGAGGATAGGATAGGATAGGATAGAGGATTGGATAGGATAGAGGATATGATAGGATAGAGGATAGGATAGGATAGAGGATAGGATAGAGGATAGGATAGAGGATAGGATAGGATAGAGGATAGGATAGGATAGAGGATAGGATAGGATAGGATAGAGGATAGGATAGGATAGACGATAGGATAGGATAGAGGATAGGATAGGATAGAGGATAGGATAGGATAGAGGATAGGATAGAGGATTGGTTAGTATAAAGGATAGGAGAGGATAGAGGATAGGATAGGATAGAGGATAGGATAGAGGATAGGATAGGATAGAGGATATGATAGAGGATATGATAGAGGATAGGATAGAGGATTGGATAGGATAGAGGATATTATAGGATAGAGGATATGATACGATAGCGGATAGGATATAATGGAGTATAGGATAGTAATGAGGATAGGATAGCGTTGAGGATAGGATAGGATAGAGGATATAATAGGATAGAGGATAGGTTAGGATAGAGGATAGGATAGGATAGAGGATAGGATAGGATAGATGATAGGATAGGATAGAGGATAGGATAGGATAGAGGATAGGATAGGATAGAGGATAGGATAGGATAGAGGATAGGATAGGAAAGAGGATAGGATAGGATAGAGAATATGATAGGATAGAGGATAGGGTAGGATAGAGTATAGGATAGGATAGAGGATAGGATAGCATAGAGGATAGGATAGGATAGAGGATAGGATAGGATAGAGAATAGGATAGGATAGAGGATAGGATAGGATAGGATAGAGGATAGGATAGGATAGAGGATAGGATAGGATAGAGGATAGGATAGGATAGAGGATAGGATAGGAGGAGGATAGGATAGGATAGAGGATAGGTTAGAATAGAGGATTGGATAGTATAAAGGATAGGTGAGGATAGAGAATAGGATAGGATAGAGGATAGGTTAGGATAGAGTATAGGATAGGATAGAGGATAGGATAGCATAGAGGATAGGATAGGATAGAGGATATGATATGATAGAGGATAGGATAGGATAGAGGATAGGATAGGATAGGATAGAGGATAGGATAGGATAGAGGATAGGATAGGATAGAGGATAGGATAGGATAGAGGATAGGATAGGTTAGCGGATAGGATAGGATAGAGGATAGGATAGAGGATTGGTTAGTATAAAGGATAGGAGAGGATAGAAGATAGGATAGGATAGAGGATTGGATAGAGGATAGGATAGGATAGAGGATATGATAGAGGATAGGATAGAGGATTGGTTAGGATAGAGGATATTATAGGATAGAGGATATGATACGATAGCGGATAGGATATAATGGAGTATAGGATAGTAATGAGGATAGGATAGCGTTGAGGATAGGATAGGATAGAGGATATAATAGGACAGAGGATAGGTTAGGATAGAGGATAGGATAGGATAGGATAGAGGATAGGATATTATAGAGGATAGGATAGGATAGAGGATAGGATAGGATAGAGAATAGGATAGTATAGAGGATAGGTTAGGATAGAGTATAGGATAGGATAGAGGATAGGATAGCATAGAGGATAGGATAGGATAGAGGATAGGTTAGGATAGAGGATAGGATAGGATAGAGGATAGGATAGGATAGAGGATGGGATAGGATAGAGTATAGAATAGGATAGAGCATAGGATAGGATAGGATTGAGGGTAAGATAGGATAGAGGATAGGACAGGATAGAGGATAGGATAGGGGATTGGATAGGATAGAGGACAGGAGACGATAGAAGATAAGATAGGGGATTGGATAGGATAGAGGAAAGGAGACGATAGAGATTGGATAGGATAGGTGATATAATAGGAAAGAGGATAGGATATGATACAGGATACGATATTATAGAGGATAGGACAGGATAGAGGATAGGATAGGATAGAGGATAGGATAGGATAGAGGATAGGATAGGATAGAGGATAGGATAGGATAGAGGATAGGATAGGATAGAGGATAGGATAGGATAGAGGATAGGATAGAGGATAGGATACGATAGAGGATAGGATAGAGGATATAATAGGATAGAGGATAGGTTAGGATAGAGGATAGGATAGGATAGGATAGAGGATAGGATAGGATAGAGGATAGGATAGGATAGAGGATAGGTTAGGATAGAGTATAGGATAGGATAGAGGATAGGATAGCATAGAGGATAGGATAGGATAGAGGATATGATAGGATAGAGGATACGATAGGATAGAGGATAGGATAGGATAGGATAGAGGATAGGATAGGATAGGATAGAGGATAGGATAGGATAGAGGATAGGATAGGATAGAGGATAGGATAGGATAGAGGATAGGATAGGATAGAGGATAGGATAGGTTAGAGGATAGGATAGGATAGAGGATAGGATAGAGGATTGGTTAGTATAAAGGATAGGAGAGGATAGAAGATAGGATAGGATAGAGGATAGGATAGAGGATAGGATAGGATAGAGGATATGATAGAGGATAGGATAGAGGATTGGATAGGATAGAGGATATTATAGGATAGAGGATATGATACGATAGCGGATACTATATAATGGAGTATAGGATAGTATTGAGGATAGGATAGCGTTGAGGATAGGATAGGATAGAGGATATAATAGGATAGAGGATAGGTTAGGATAGAGGATAGGATAGGATAGAGGATAGGATAGGATAGAGGATAGGTTAGTATAGAGGATTGGATAGTATAAAGGATAGGTGAGGATAGAGAATAGGATAGCATTGAGGATAGGATAGGATAGTGGATAGGATAGGATAGAGCAGACGATAGAGGATAGGATAGGATGGAGGATAGGGTAGGACATTGGATAGGATAGGATAGGATAGAGGATAGGATAGTATAGACGATAGGATAGGATAGAGGATAGGATAGGATAGAGGATAGGATAGGATAGAGGATAGGATAGAGGATTGGTTAGTATAAAGGATAGGAGAGGATAGAGGATAGGATAGGATAAGGATAGGATAGAGGATAGGATAGGATAGAGGATATGATAGAGGATATGATAGAGGATAGGATAGAGGATTGGATAGGATAGAGGATATTATAGGATAGAGGATATGATACGATAGCGGATAGGATATAATGGAGTATAGGATAGTAATGAGGATAGGATAGCGTTGAGGATAGGATAGGATAGAGGATATAATAGGATAGAGGATAGGTTAGGATAGAGGATAGGATAGGATAGAGCATAGGATAGGATAGATGATAGGATAGGATAGAGGATAGGGTAGGATAGAGGATAGGATAGGATAGAGGATAGGATAGGATAGAGGATAGGATAGGAAAGAGGATAGGATAGGATAGAGAATATGATAGGATAGAGGATAGGGTAGGATAGAGTATAGGATAGGATAGAGGATAGGATAGCATAGAGGATAGGATAGGATAGAGGATAGGATAGGATAGAGAATAGGATAGGATAGAGGATAGGATAGGATAGGATAGAGGATAGGATAGGATAGAGGATAGGATAGGATAGAGGATAGGATAGAGGATACGATAGGATAGAGGATAGGATAGGATAGAGGATAGGATAGGATAGAGGATAGGATAGGATAGAGGATAGGATAGGATAGGATAGAGGATAGGATAGGATAGACGATAGGATAGGATAGAGGATAGGATAGGATAGAGGATAGGATAGAGGATTGGTTAGTATAAAGGATAGGAGAGGATAGAGGATAGGATAGGATAGAGGATAGGATAGAGGATAGGATAGGAAAGAGGATAGGATAGGATAGAGAATATGATAGGATAGAGGATAGGATAGGATAGAGGATAGGATAGGATAGAGGATAGGATAGGATAGAGGATAGGATAGGATAGAGGATAGGATAGGATAGAGAATATGATAGGATAGAGGATAGGGTAGGATAGAGTATAGGATAGGATAGAGGATAGGATAGCATAGAGGATAGGATAGGATAGAGGATAGGATAGGATAGAGAATAGGATCGGATAGAGGATAGGATAGGATAGGATAGAGGATAGGATAGGATAGAGGATAGGATAGGATAGAGGATAGGATAGGATAGAGGATAGGATAGGATAGAGGATAGGATAGGATAGAGGATAGGATAGGATAGAGGATAGGATAGAGGATAGGATAGGATAGAGGATAGCATAGGATAGAGGATAGGATAGGATAGAGGATAGGATAGGATAGGATAGAGGATAGGATAGGATAGACGATAGGATAGGATAGAGGATAGGATAGGATAGAGGATAGGATAGAGGATTGGTTAGTATAAAGGATAGGAGAGGATAGAGGATAGGATAGGATAGAGGATAGGATAGAGCATAGGATAGGATAGAGGATATGATAGAGGATATGATAGAGGATAGG
The DNA here is from genome assembly GCF_050948215.1 of Halictus rubicundus. Lineage (NCBI taxonomy): Eukaryota > Metazoa > Arthropoda > Insecta > Hymenoptera > Halictidae > Halictus > Halictus rubicundus. The sequence goes on from NW_027488690.1 coordinate 25,774, forward strand.
ATAGAGGATTGGATAGGATAGAGGATATTATAGGATAGAGGATATGATACGATAGCGGATAGGATATAATGGAGTATAGGATAGTAAAGAGGATAGGATAGCGTTGAGGATAGGATAGGATAGAGGATATAATAGGATAGAGGATAGGTTAGGATAGGGGATAGGATAGGATAGAGGATAGGATAGGATAGATGATAGGATAGGATAGAGGATAGGATAGGATAGAGGATAGGATAGGATAGAGGATAGGATGGGATAGAGGATAGGATAGGAAAGAGGATAGGATAGGATAGAGAATATGATAGGATAGAGGATAGGGTAGGATAGAGTATAGGATAGGATAGAGGATAGGATAGCATAGAGGATAGGATAGGATAGAGGATAGGATAGGATAGAGAATAGGATAGGATAGAGGATAGGATAGGATAGGATAGAGGATAGGATAGGATAGAGGATAGGATAGGATAGAGGATAGGATAGAGGATAGGATAGGATAGAGGATAGGATAGTATAGAGGATAGGATAGGATAGAGGATAGGATAGGATAGGATAGAGGATAGGATAGGATAGACGATAGGATAGGATAGAGGATAGGATAGGATAGAGGATAGGATAGGATAGAGGATAGGATAGAGGATTGGTTAGTATAAAGGATAGGAGAGGATAGAGGATAGGATAGGATAGAGGATAGGATAGGATAGAGGATATGATAGAGGATATGATAGAGGATAGGATAGAGGATTGGATAGGATAGAGGATATTATAGGATAGAGGATATGATACGATAGCGGATAGGATATAATGGAGTATAGGATAGTAATGAGGATAGGATAGCGTTGAGGATAGGATAGGATAGAGGATATAATAGGATAGAGGATAGGTTAGGATAGAGGATAGGATAGGATAGAGGATAGGATAGGATAGAGGATGGGATAGGATAGAGGATAGGTTAGGATAGAGGATTGGATAGTATAAAGGATAGGTGAGGATAGAGAATAGGATAGCGTTGAGGATAGGATAGGATAGTGGATAGGATAGGATAGAGCAGACGATAGAGGATAGGATAGGATAGAGGATAGGATAGGATAGAGGATAGGATAGGATAGGATAGAGGAAAGGATAGGATTGAGGATAGGATAGAGGATAGGATAGGATAGAGGATAGGATAGGATAGAGGATAGGATAGGATAGGATAGAGGATAGGATAGGATAGAGGATAGGATAGGACAGAGGATAGGATAGGATAGAGGATAGGATAGGATAGAGGATAGGATAGGATAGAGGATAGGATAGGATAGAGGATAGGATAGGATAGAGGATAGGATAGGATAGAGGATAGGATAGGATAGAGGATCGGATAGGATAGAGGATAGGATAGAGGATAGGATAGGATAGGATAGAGGATAGGATAGGATAGGCGATAGGATAGGATAGAGGATAGGATAGGATAGAGGATAGGATAGGATAGAGGATAGGACAGGATAGAGGATAGGATAGGATAGAGGATAGGATAGGATAGAGGATAGGATAGGATAGAGGATAGGATAGGATAGAGGATAGGATAGGATAGAGGATAGGATAGGATAGAGGATAGGATAGGATAAAGGATAGGATAGGATAGAGGATAGGATAGGATAGAGGATAGGATAGGATAGAGGATAGGATAGGATAGAGGATAGGATAGGATAGAGGATAGGATAGGATAGAGGATAGGATAGGATAGAGGATAGGATAGGATAGAGAATATGATAGGATAGAGGATAGGGTAGGATAGAGTATAGAATAGGATAGAGGATAGGATAGCATAGAGGATAGGATAGGATAGAGGATAGGATAGGATAGACGATAGGATAGGATAGAGGATAGGATAGGATAGAGGATAGGATAGGATAGAGGATAGGATAGAGGATTGGTTAGTATAAAGGATAGGAGTGGATAGAGGATAGGATATGATAGAGGATAGGATAGAGGATTGGATAGGAGAGAGGATATTATAGGATAGAGGATATGATACGATAGCGGATAGGATATAATGGAGTACAGGATAGTAATGAGGATAGGATAGCGTTGAGGATAGGATAGGATAGGATAGAGGATATAATAGGATAGAGGATAGGTTAGGATAGAGGATAGGATAGGATAGAGGATAGGATAGGATAGATGATAGGATAGGATAGAGGATAGGATAGAGGATAGGATAGGATAGAGGATAGGATAGGATAGAGGATATGATAGAGGATAGGATAGAGGATTGGATAGGATAGAGGATATTATAGGATAGAGGATATGATACGATAGCGGATAGGATATAATGGAGTATAGGATAGTAATGAGGATAGGATAGCGTTGAGGATAGGATAGGATAGAGGATATAATAGGATAGAGGATAGGTTAGGATAGAGGATAGGATAGGATAGGATAGAGGATAGGATAGGATAGAGGATGGGATAGGATAGAGGATAGGTTAGTATAGAGGATTGGATAGTATAAAGGATAGGTGAGGATAGAGAATAGGATAGCATTGAGGATAGGATAGGATAGTGGATAGGATAGGATAGAGCAGACGATAGAGGATAGGATAGGATAGAGGATAGGATAGGATAGAGGATAGGATAGGATAGGATAGAGGATAGGATAGGATAGAGGATAGGATAGAGGATAGGATAGGATAGAGGATAGGATAGGATAGAGGATAGGATAGGATAGGATAGAGGATAGGATAGGATAGAGGATAGGATAGGACAGAGGATAGGATAGGATAGAGGATAGGATAGGATAGAGGATAGGATAGGATAGAGGATAGGATAGGATAGAGGATAGGATAGGATAGAGGATAGGATAGGATAGAGGATAGGATAGGATAGAGGATCGGATAGGATAGAGGATAGGATAGAGGATAGGATAGAGGATAGGATAGGATAGGATAGAGGATAGGATAGGATAGGCGATAGGATAGGATAGAGGATAGGATAGGATAGAGGATAGGATAGGATAGAGGATAGGACAGGATAGAGGATAGGATAGGATAGAGGATAGGATAGGATAGAGGATAGGATAGGATAGAGGATAGGATAGGATAGAGGATAGGATAGGATAGAGGATAGGATAGGATAGAGGATAGGATAGGATAAAGGATAGGATAGGATAGAGGATAGGATAGGATAGAGGATAGGATAGGATAGAGGATAGGATAGGATAGAGGATAGGATAGGATAGAGGATAGGATAGGATAGAGGATAGGATAGGATAGAGGATAGGATAGGATAGAGAATATGATAGGATAGAGGATAGGGTAGGATAGAGTATAGAATAGGATAGAGGATAGGATAGCATAGAGGATAGGATAGGATAGAGGATAGGATAGGATAGACGATAGGATAGGATAGAGGATAGGATAGGATAGAGGATAGGATAGGATAGAGGATAGGATAGAGGATTGGTTAGTATAAAGGATAGGAGTGGATAGAGGATAGGATATGATAGAGGATAGGATAGAGGATTGGATAGGAGAGAGGATATTATAGGATAGAGGATATGATACGATAGCGGATAGGATATAATGGAGTACAGGATAGTAATGAGGATAGGATAGCGTTGAGGATAGGATAGGATAGGATAGAGGATATAATAGGATAGAGGATAGGTTAGGATAGAGGATAGGATAGGATAGAGGATAGGATAGGATAGATGATAGGATAGGATAGAGGATAGGATAGAGGATAGGATAGGATAGAGGATAGGATAGGATAGAGGATATGATAGAGGATAGGATAGAGGATTGGATAGGATAGAGGATATTATAGGATAGAGGATATGATACGATAGCGGATAGGATATAATGGAGTATAGGATAGTAATGAGGATAGGATAGCGTTGAGGATAGGATAGGATAGAGGATATAATAGGATAGAGGATAGGTTAGGATAGAGGATAGGATAGCATAGAGGATAGGATAGGATAGAGGATAGGATAGGATAGAGAATAGGATAGGATAGAGGATAGGATAGGATAGGATAGAGGATAGGATAGGATAGAGGATAGGATAGGATAGAGGATAGGATAGAGGATAGGATAGGATAGAGGATAGGATAGTATAGAGGATAGGATAGGATAGAGGATAGGATAGGATAGGATAGAGGATAGGATAGGATAGACGATAGGATAGGATAGAGGATAGGATAGGATAGAGGATAGGATAGGATAGAGGATAGGATAGAGGATAGGATAGAGGATTGGTTAGTATAAAGGATAGGAGAGGATAGAGGATAGGATAGGATAGAGGATAGGATAGAGGATAGGATAGGATAGAGGATATGATAGAGGATATGATAGAGGATAGGATAGAGGATTGGATAGGATAGAGGATATGATACGATAGCGGATAGGATATAATGGAGTATAGGATAGTAATGAGGATAGGATAGCGTTGAGGATAGGATAGGATAGAGGATATAATAGGATAGAGGATAGGTTAGGATAGAGGATAGGATAGGATAGGATAGAGGATAGGATAGGATAGAGGATAGGATAGGATAGAGGATAGGTTAGGATAGAGGATTGGATAGTATAAAGGATAGGTGAGGATAGAGAATAGGATAGCATTGAGGATAGGATAGGATAGTGGATAGGATAGGATAGAGCAGACGATAGAGGATAGGATAGGATAGAGGATAGGATAGGATAGAGGATAGGATAGGATAGGATAGAGGATAGGATAGGATAGAGGATAGGATAGAGGATAGGATAGGATAGAGGATAGGATAGGATAGAGGATAGGATAGGATAGGATAGAGGATAGGATAGGATAGAGGATAGGATAGGATAGAGGATAGGATAGGATAGAGGATAGGATAGGATAGAGGATAGGATAGGATAGAGGATAGGATAGGATAGAGGATAGGATAGGATAGAGGATAGGATAGGATAGAGGATAGGATAGGATAGAGGATAGGATAGGATAGAGGATAGGATAGGATAGAGGATAGGATAGGATAGAGGATAGGATAGGATAGAGGATAGGATAGGATAGAGGATAGGATAGGATAGAGGATAGGATAGGATAGAGGATAGGATAGGATAGAGGATAGGATAGGATAGAGGATAGGATAGGGTAGAGGATAGGATAGGATAGAGGATAGGATAGGATAGAGGATAGGATAGGATAGAGGATAGGATAGGATAGAGGATAGGATAGGATAGAGGATAGGATAGGATAGAGGATAGGATAGGAAAGAGGATAGGATAGGATAGAGGATAGGTTAGGATAGAGGATAGGATAGGATAGAGGATAGTATAGGATAGAGTATAGAAAAGAATAGAGCATAGGATAGGATAGGATTGAGGGTAGGATAGGATAGAGGATAGGATAGGATAGAGGATAGGATAGGGGATTGGATAGGATAGAGGACAGCAGACGATAGAAGATAAGATAGGGGATTGGATAGGATAGAGGATAGGATAGGATAGAGGATAGGATAGGGGATTGGATAGGAGAGAGCATAGGAGACGATGGAGGATAGGATAGGATAGAGGATAGGATAGGATAGAGGATTGGATAGTATAAAGGATAGGTGAGGATAGAGAATAGGATAGCATTGAGGAGAGGATAGGATAGTGGATAGGATAGGATAGAGCAGACGATAGAGGATAGGATAGGATCGAGGATAGGATAGGGGATTGGATAGGATAGAGGATAGGAGACGATGGAGGATAGGATAGGATAGAGGATAGGATAGGATAGAGGATTGGATAGTATAAAGGATAGGTGAGGATAGAGAATAGGATTGCATTGAGGATAGGATAGGATAGTGGATAGGATAGGATAGAGCAGACGATAGAGGATAGGATAGGATAGAGGATAGGGTAGGAGATTGGATAGGATAGTGGATAGGATAGGATAGAGCAGACGATTGAGGATAGGATAGGATAGAGGATAGGGTAGGAGATTGGATAGGATAGAGGATAGGATAGGGTAGATGATATTATAGGCAAGAGGATAGGATATGATAGAGGATACGATATTATAGAGGATAGGATAGGATAGAGAATAGGATAGGACAGAGGATAGGTTAGGATAGAGTATAGGATAGGATAGAGGATAGGATAGGATAGCGGATAGTATAGGATAGAGGATAGGATAGGATAGAGGATGGGATAGGATAGAGGATAAGATAGGATAGAGGATAGGAGAGGATAGAGGATAGGATAGGATAGAGGATAGGATAGGATAGAGGATAGGATAGAGGATAGTATAGAGGATAGGATAGAGGATAGGATAGAGGATAGGATAGAGGATATGATAGGATAGCGGATAGGATATAATGGAGTATAGGATAGGGTTCAGGATAGGATAGGATAGAGGATAGGATAAGATAGAGGATAGGTTAGGATAGAGGATAGGATAGGATAGGATAGAGGATAGGATAGGATAGAGGATAGGAGAGGATAGAGGATAGGATAGGATAGAGGATAGGATAGGATAGAGGATAGGATAGGATAGAGGATAGGATAGAGGATTGGTTAGTATAAAGGATAGGAGAGGATAGAGGATACGATAGGATAGAGGATAGGATAGAGGATAGGATAGAGGATAGGATAGGGTAGAGGATATGATAGAGGATAGGATAGAGGATTGGATAGGATAGAGGATATTATAGGATAGAGGATATGATACGATAGCGGATAGGATATAATGGAGTATAGGATAGTAATGAGGATAGGATAGCGTTGAGGATAGGATAGGATAGAGGATAGGATAGGATAGAGGATAGGTTAGGATAGAAGATAGGATAGGATAGAGGATAGGATAGGATAGAGGATAGGATAGGATAGAGGGTAGGATAGGATAGAGGATAGGATAGGATAGAGGATAGGATAGAGGATAGGATAGGATAGAGGATAGGATAGAGGATAGGATAGAGGATTGGATAGGATAGAGGATATTATAGGATAGAGGATATGATAGGATAGCGGATAGGATATAATGGAGTATAGGATAGGAATGAGGATAGGATAGCGTTGAGGATAGGATAGGATAGAGGATAGGATAGGATAGAGGGTAGGTTAGGATAGAGGATAGGATAGGATAGAGGATAGGATAGGAAAGAGGATAGGATAGGATAGAGGATAGGTTAGGATAGAGGATTGGATAGTATAAAGGATAGGTGAGGATAGAGAATAGGATTGCATTGAGGATAGGATAGGATAGTGGATAGGATAGGATAGAGCAGACGATAGAGGATAGGATAGGATAGAGGATAGGGTAGGAGATTGGATAGGATAGTGGATAGGATAGGATAGAGCAGACGATTGAGGATAGGATAGGATAGAGGATAGGGTAGGAGATTGGATAGGATAGAGGATAGGATAGGGTAGATGATATTATAGGCAAGAGGATAGGATATGATAGAGGATACGATATTATAGAGGATAGGATAGGATAGAGAATAGGATAGGACAGAGGATAGGTTAGGATAGAGTATAGGATAGGATAGAGGATAGGATAGGATAGCGGATAGTATAGGATAGAGGATAGGATAGGATAGAGGATGGGATAGGATAGAGGATAAGATAGGATAGAGGATAGGAGAGGATAGAGGATAGGATAGGATAGAGGATAGGATAGGATAGAGGATAGGATAGAGGATAGTATAGAGGATAGGATAGAGGATAGGATAGAGGATAGGATAGAGGATATGATAGGATAGCGGATAGGATATAATGGAGTATAGGATAGGGTTCAGGATAGGATAGGATAGAGGATAGGATAAGATAGAGGATAGGTTAGGATAGAGGATAGGATAGGATAGGATAGAGGATAGGATAGGATAGAGGATAGGAGAGGATAGAGGATAGGATAGGATAGAGGATAGGATAGGATAGAGGATAGGATAGGATAGAGGATAGGATAGAGGATTGGTTAGTATAAAGGATAGGAGAGGATAGAGGATACGATAGGATAGAGGATAGGATAGAGGATAGGATAGAGGATAGGATAGGGTAGAGGATATGATAGAGGATAGGATAGAGGATTGGATAGGATAGAGGATATTATAGGATAGAGGATATGATACGATAGCGGATAGGATATAATGGAGTATAGGATAGTAATGAGGATAGGATAGCGTTGAGGATAGGATAGGATAGAGGATAGGATAGGATAGAGGATAGGTTAGGATAGAAGATAGGATAGGATAGAGGATAGGATAGGATAGAGGATAGGATAGGATAGAGGGTAGGATAGGATAGAGGATAGGATAGGATAGAGGATAGGATAGAGGATAGGATAGGATAGAGGATAGGATAGAGGATAGGATAGAGGATTGGATAGGATAGAGGATATTATAGGATAGAGGATATGATAGGATAGCGGATAGGATATAATGGAGTATAGGATAGGAATGAGGATAGGATAGCGTTGAGGATAGGATAGGATAGAGGATAGGATAGGATAGAGGGTAGGTTAGGATAGAGGATAGGATAGGATAGAGGATAGGATAGGAAAGAGGATAGGATAGGATAGAGGATAGGTTAGGATAGAGGATTGGATAGTATAAAGGATAGGTGAGGATAGAGAATAGGATAGCATTGAGGATAGGATAGGATAGTGGATAGGATAGGATAGAGCAGACGATAGAGGATAGGATAGGATAGAGGATAGGGTAGGACATTGGATAGGATAGAGGATACGATAGGGTAGATGATATCATAGGCAAGAGGATAGGATATGATAGAGGATACGATATTATAGAGGATAGGATAGGATAGAGAATAGGATAGGATAGAGGATAGGTTAGGATAGAGTATAGGATAGGATAGAGGATAGGATAGCATAGAGGATAGGATAGGATAGAGGATAGGATAGGATAGAGGATAGGATAGGATAGGATAGAGGATAGGATAGGATAGAGGATAGGATAGAGGATAGGATAGAGGATTGGATAGGATAGAGGATATTATAGGATAGAGGATATGATAGGATAGCGGATAGGATATAATGGAGTATAGGATAGGAATGAGGATAGGATAGCGTTGAGGATAGGATAGGATAGAGGATAGGATAGGATAGAGGGTAGGTTAGGATAGAGGATAGGATAGGATAGAGGATAGGATAGGAAAGAGGATAGGATAGGATAGAGGATAGGTTAGGATAGAGGATAGGATAGGGGATTGGATAGGATAGAGGAAAGGAGACGATAGAGATTGGATAGGATAGGTGATATAATAGGAAAGAGGATAGGATATGATAGAGGATACGATATTATAGAGGATAGGACAGGATAGAGGATAGGATAGGATAGAGGATAGGATAGGATAGAGGATAGGATAGGATAGAGGATAGGATAGAGGATAGGATAGGATAGAGGATAGGATAGAGGATTGGATAGGATAGAGGATATTATGGGATAGGGGATATTATAGGATAGAGGATATGATAGGATAGCGGATAGGATATAATGGAGTATAGGATAGGAATGAGGATAGGATAGCGTTGAGGATAGGATAGAATAGAGGATAGGATAGGATAGAGGGTAGGTTAGGATAGAGGATAGGATAGGATAGAGGATAGGATAGGAAAGAGGATAGGATAGGATAGAGGACAGGTTAGGATAGAGGATAGGATAGGATAGAGGATAGTATAGGATAGAGTATAGAAAAGGATAGAGCATAGGATAGGATAGGATTGAGGGTAGGATAGGATAGAGGATAGGATAGGATAGAGGATAGGATAGGGGATTGGATAGGATAGAGGACAGCAGACGATAGAAGATAAGATTGGCGATTGGATAGGATAGAGGATAGGATAGGATAGAGGATAGGATAGGGGATTGGATAGGAGAGAGGATAGGAGACGATGGAGGATAGGATAGGATAGAGGATAGGATAGGATAGAGGATTGGATAGTATAAAGGATAGGTGAGGATAGAGAATAGGATAGCATTGCGGAGAGGATAGGATAGTGGATAGGATAGGATAGAGCAGACGATAGAGGATAGGATAGGATCGAGGATAGGATAGGGGATTGGATAGGATAGAGGATAGGAGACGATGGAGGATAGGATAGGATAGAGGATAGGATAGGATAGAGGATAGGATAGGATAGAGGATAGGATAGGATAGAGGATAGGATAGGATAGAGGATAGGATAGGATAGAGGATAGGATAGGATAGAGGATAGGATAGGATAGAGGATAGGATAGGATAGAGGATAGGATAGGATAGAGGATAGGATAGGATAGAGGATAGGATAGGATAGAGGATAGGATAGGATAGAGGATAGGATAGGATAGAGGATAGGATAGGATAGAGGATAGGATAGGGTAGAGGATAGGATAGGATAGAGGATAGGATAGGATAGAGGATAGGATAGGATAGAGGATAGGATAGGATAGAGGATAGGATAGGATAGAGGATAGGATAGGATAGAGGATAGGATAGGAAAGAGGATAGGATAGGATAGAGGATAGGTTAGGATAGAGGATAGGATAGGATAGAGGATAGTATAGGATAGAGTATAGAAAAGAATAGAGCATAGGATAGGATAGGATTGAGGGTAGGATAGGATAGAGGATAGGATAGGATAGAGGATAGGATAGGGGATTGGATAGGATAGAGGACAGCAGACGATAGAAGATAAGATAGGGGATTGGATAGGATAGAGGATAGGATAGAGGATAGGATAGGGGATTGGATAGGAGAGAGCATAGGAGACGATGGAGGATAGGATAGGATAGAGGATAGGATAGGATAGAGGATTGGATAGTATAAAGGATAGGTGAGGATAGAGAATAGGATAGCATTGAGGAGAGGATAGGATAGTGGATAGGATAGGATAGAGCAGACGATAGAGGATAGGATAGGATCGAGGATAGGATAGGGGATTGGATAGGATAGAGGATAGGAGACGATGGAGGATAGGATAGGATAGAGGATAGGATAGGATAGAGGATTGGATAGTATAAAGGATAGGTGAGGATAGAGAATAGGATTGCATTGAGGATAGGATAGGATAGTGGATAGGATAGGATAGAGCAGACGATAGAGGATAGGATAGGATAGAGGATAGGGTAGGAGATTGGATAGGATAGTGGATAGGATAGAATAGAGCAGACGATTGAGGATAGGATAGGATAGAGGATAGGGTAGGAGATTGGATAGGATAGAGGATAGGATAGGGTAGATGATATTATAGGCAAGAGGATAGGATATGATAGAGGATACGATATTATAGAGGATAGGATAGGATAGAGAATAGGATAGGACAGAGGATAGGTTAGGATAGAGTATAGGATAGGATAGAGGATAGGATAGGATAGCGGATAGTATAGGATAGAGGATAGGATAGGATAGAGGATGGGATAGGATAGAGGATAGGATAGAGGATAGTATAGAGGATAGGATAGAGGATAGGATAGAGGATAGGATAGAGGATATGATAGGATAGCGGATAGGATATAATGGAGTATAGGATAGGGTTCAGGATAGGATAGGATAGAGGATAGGATAAGATAGAGGATAGGTTAGGATAGAGGATAGGATAGGATAGGATAGAGGATAGGATAGGATAGAGGATAGGAGAGGATAGAGGATAGGATAGGATAGAGGATAGGATAGGATAGAGGATAGGATAGGATAGAGGATAGGATAGAGGATTGGTTAGTATAAAGGATAGGAGAGGATAGAGGATACGATAGGATAGAGGATAGGATAGAGGATAGGATAGAGGATAGGATAGGGTAGAGGATATGATAGAGGATAGGATAGAGGATTGGATAGGATAGAGGATATTATAGGATAGAGGATATGATACGATAGCGGATAGGATATAATGGAGTATAGGATAGTAATGAGGATAGGATAGCGTTGAGGATAGGATAGGATAGAGGATAGGATAGGATAGAGGATAGGTTAGGATAGAAGATAGGATAGGATAGAGGATAGGATAGGATAGAGGATAGGATAGGATAGAGGGTAGGATAGGATAGAGGATAGGATAGGATAGAGGATAGGATAGAGGATAGGATAGGATAGAGGATAGGATAGAGGATAGGATAGAGGATTGGATAGGATAGAGGATATTATAGGATAGAGGATATGATAGGATAGCGGATAGGATATAATGGAGTATAGGATAGGAATGAGGATAGGATAGCGTTGAGGATAGGATAGGATAGAGGATAGGATAGGATAGAGGGTAGGTTAGGATAGAGGATAGGATAGGATAGAGGATAGGATAGGAAAGAGGATAGGATAGGATAGAGGATAGGTTAGGATAGAGGATTGGATAGTATAAAGGATAGGTGAGGATAGAGAATAGGATAGCATTGAGGATAGGATAGGATAGTGGATAGGATAGGATAGAGCAGACGATAGAGGATAGGATAGGATAGAGGATAGGGTAGGACATTGGATAGGATAGAGGATACGATAGGGTAGATGATATCATAGGCAAGAGGATAGGATATGATAGAGGATACGATATTATAGAGGATAGGATAGGATAGAGAATAGGATAGGATAGAGGATAGGTTAGGATAGAGTATAGGATAGGATAGAGGATAGGATAGCATAGAGGATAGGATAGGATAGAGGATAGGATAGGATAGAGGATAGGATAGGATAGGATAGAGGATAGGATAGGATAGAGGATAGGATAGAGGATAGGATAGAGGATTGGATAGGATAGAGGATATTATAGGATAGAGGATATGATAGGATAGCGGATAGGATATAATGGAGTATAGGATAGGAATGAGGATAGGATAGCGTTGAGGATAGGATAGGATAGAGGATAGGATAGGATAGAGGGTAGGTTAGGATAGAGGATAGGATAGGATAGAGGATAGGATAGGAAAGAGGATAGGATAGGATAGAGGATAGGTTAGGATAGAGGATTGGATAGTATAAAGGATAGGTGAGGATAGAGAATAGGATAGGATAGTGGATAGGATAGGATAGAGGATAGGATAGGATAGAGGATGGGATAGGATAGAGTATAGAATAGGATAGAGCATAGGATAGGATAGGATTGAGGGTAGGATAGGATAGAGGATAGCACAGGATAGAGGATAGGATAGGGGATTGGATAGGATAGAGGAAAGGAGACGATAGAGATTGGATAGGATAGGTGATATAATAGGAAAGAGGATAGGATATGATAGAGGATACGATATTATAGAGGATAGGACAGGATAGAGGATAGGATAGGATAGAGGATAGGATAGGATAGAGGATAGGATAGTATAAAGGATAGGTGAGGATAGAGAATAGGATAGCATTGAGGAGAGGATAGGATAGTGGATAGGATAGGATAGAGCAGACGATAGAGGATAGGATAGGATCGAGGATAGGATAGGGGATTGGATAGGATAGAGGATAGGAGACGATGGAGGATAGGATAGGATAGAGGATAGGATAGGATAGAGGATTGGGTAGTATAAAGGATAGGTGAGGATAGAGAATAGGATAGCATTGAGGATAGGATAGGATAGTGGATAGGATAGGATAGAGCAGACGATAGAGGATAGGATAGGATAGAGGATAGGGTAGGAGATTGGATAGGATAGTGGATAGGATAGGATAGAGCAGACGATAGAGGATAGGATAGGATAGAGGATAGGGTAGGAGATTGGATAGGATAGAGGATAGGATAGGGTAGATGATATTATAGGCAAGAGGATAGGATATGATAGAGGATACGATGTTATAGAGGATAGGATAGGATAGAGAATAGGATAGGATAGAGGATAGGTTAGGATAGAGTATAGGATAGGATAGAGGATAGGATAGGATAGCGGATAGTATAGGATAGAGGATAGGATAGGATAGAGGATGGGATAGGATAGAGGATAAGATAGGATAGAGGATAGGAGAGGATAGAGGATAGGATAGGATAGAGGATAGGATAGGATAGAGGATAGGATAGAGGATAGGATAGAGGATAGGATAGAGGATAGGATAGAGGATATGATAGGATAGCGGATAGGATATAATGGAGTATAGGATAGGAATGAGGATAGGATAGCGTTGAGGATAGGATAGGATAGAGGATAGGATAGGATAGAGGGTAGGTTAGGATAGAGGATAGGATAGGATAGAGGATAGGATAGGAAAGAGGATAGGATAGGATAGAGGATAGGTTAGGATAGAGGATTGGATAGTATAAAGGATAGGTGAGGATAGAGAATAGGATAGGATAGTGGATAGGATAGGATAGAGGATAGGATAGGATAGAGGATGGGATAGGATAGAGTATAGAATAGGATAGAGCATAGGATAGGATAGGATTGAGGGTAGGATAGGATAGAGGATAGCACAGGATAGAGGATAGGATAGGGGATTGGATAGGATAGAGGAAAGGAGACGATAGAGATTGGATAGGATAGGTGATATAATAGGAAAGAGGATAGGATATGATAGAGGATACGATATTATAGAGGATAGGACAGGATAGAGGATAGGATAGGATAGAGGATAGGATAGGATAGAGGATAGGATAGTATAAAGGATAGGTGAGGATAGAGAATAGGATAGCATTGAGGAGAGGATAGGATAGTGGATAGGATAGGATAGAGCAGACGATAGAGGATAGGATAGGATCGAGGATAGGATAGGGGATTGGATAGGATAGAGGATAGGAGACGATGGAGGATAGGATAGGATAGAGGATAGGATAGGATAGAGGATTGGGTAGTATAAAGGATAGGTGAGGATAGAGAATAGGATAGCATTGAGGATAGGATAGGATAGTGGATAGGATAGGATAGAGCAGACGATAGAGGATAGGATAGGATAGAGGATAGGGTAGGAGATTGGATAGGATAGTGGATAGGATAGGATAGAGCAGACGATAGAGGATAGGATAGGATAGAGGATAGGGTAGGAGATTGGATAGGATAGAGGATAGGATAGGGTAGATGATATTATAGGCAAGAGGATAGGATATGATAGAGGATACGATGTTATAGAGGATAGGATAGGATAGAGAATAGGATAGGATAGAGGATAGGTTAGGATAGAGTATAGGATAGGATAGAGGATAGGATAGGATAGCGGATAGTATAGGATAGAGGATAGGATAGGATAGAGGATGGGATAGGATAGAGGATAAGATAGGATAGAGGATAGGAGAGGATAGAGGATAGGATAGGATAGAGGATAGGATAGGATAGAGGATAGGATAGAGGATAGGATAGAGGATAGGATAGAGGATAGGATAGAGGATATGATAGGATAGCGGATAGGATATAATGGAGTATAGGATAGGAACCAGGATAGGATAGGGTTCAGGATAGGATAGGATAGAGGATAGGATAAGATAGAGGATAGGTTAGGATAGAGGATAGGATAGGATAGGATAGAGGATTGGATAGGATAGAGGATAGGAGAGGATAGAGGATAGGATAGGATAGAGGATAGGATAGGATAGAGGATAGGATAGGATAGAGGATAGGATAGAGGATTGGTTAGTATAAAGGATAGGAGAGGATAGAGGATAGGATAGGATAGAGGATAGGATAGAGGATAGGATAGCGGATAGGATATAATGGAGTATAGGATAGGAATGAGGATAGGATAGCGTTGAGGATAGGATAGGATAGAGGATAGGATAGGATAGAGGATAGGATAGGAAAGAGGATAGGATAGGATAGAGGATAGGTTAGGATAGAGGATAGGATAGGATAGAGGATAGTATAGGATAGAGTATAGAAAAGGATAGAGCATAGGATACTATAGGATTGAGGGTAGGATAGGATAGAGGATAGGATAGGATAGAGGATAGGATAGGGGATTGGATAGGATAGAGGACAGCAGACGATAGAAGATAAGATTGGGGATTGGATAGGATAGAGGATAGGATAGGATAGAGGATAGGATAGGGGATTGGATAGGAGAGAGGATAGGAGACGATGGAGGATAAGATAGGATAGAGGATAGGATAGGATAGAGGATTGGATAGTATAAAGGATAGGTGAGGATAGAGAATAGGATAGCATTGAGGAGAGGATAGGATAGTGGATAGGATAGGATAGAGCAGACGATAGAGGATAGGATAGGATCGAGGATAGGATAGGGGATTGGATAGGATAGAGGATAGGAGACGATGGAGGATAGGATAGGATAGAGGATAGGATAGGATAGAGGATTGGATAGTATAAAGGATAGGTGAGGATAGAGAATAGGATAGCATTGAGGATAGGATAGGATAGTGGATAGGATAGGATAGAGCAGACGATAGAGGATAGGATAGGATAGAGGATAGGGTAGGAGATTGGATAGGATAGAGGATAGGATAGGGTAGATGATATTATAGGCAAGAGGATAGGATATGATAGAGGATACGATATTATAGAGGATAGGATAGGATAGAGAATAGGATAGGATAGAGGATAGGTTAGGATAGAGTATAGGATAGGATAGAGGATAGGATAGGATAGAGGATAGGATAGAGGATAGGATAGGATAGAGGATAGGATAGAGGATAGGAAAGAGGATTGGATAGGATAGAGGATATTATAGGATAGAGGATATGATACGATAGCGGATAGGATATAATGGAGTATAGGATAGGAATGAGGATAGGATAGCGTTGAGGATAGGATAGGATAGAGGATATAATAGGATAGAGGATAGGTTAGGATAGAGGATAGGATAGGATAGGATAGAGGATAGGATAGGATAGAGGATAGGATAGGATAGAGGATAGGATAGGATAGAGGATAGGATAGGATAGAGGATAGGATAGGATAGAGGATAGGATAGGATAGAGGATAGGATAGAGGATAGGATAGAGGATTGGATAGGATAGAGGATATTATAGGATAGAGGATATGATAGGATAGCGGATAGGATATAATGGAGTATAGGATAGGAATGAGGATAGGATAGCGTTGAGGATAGGATAGGAAAGAGGATATTATAGGATAGAGGATAGGTTAGGATAGAGGATAGGATAGGATAGAGGATAGGATAGGATAGAGTATAGAATAGGATAGAGCATAGGATAGGATAGGATTGAGGGTAGGATAGGATAGAGGATAGGATAGGATAGAGGATAGGATAGGGGATTGGATAGGATAGAGGACAGGAGACGATAGAAGATAAGATAGGGGATTGGATAGGATAGAGGATAGGATAGCATAGAGGATAGGATAGGATAGAGGATAGGATAGGATAGAGGGTAGGATAGGATAGAGGATAGGATAGGATAGGATAGGATAGAGGATAGGATAGGATAGAGGATAGGATATGATAGAGGATAGGATAGGATAGAGGATAGGATAGGATAGAGGATAGGATAGGATAGGATAGAGGATAGGACAGGGTAGAGGATAGGATAGGATAGAGGATAGGATAGGATAGAGGATAGGATAGGATAGAGGATAGGATAGGATAGAGGATAGGATAGGATAGAGGATAGGATAGGATAGAGGATAGGATAGGATAGAGGATAGGATAGGATAGAGGATAGGATAGGATAGAGGATAGGATAGAGGATTGGTTAGTATAAAGGAGAGGAGAGGATAGAGGATAGGATAGGATTGAGGATAGGATAGGATAGAGGATAGGATAGGATAGAGGATAGGATAGGATAGAGCATAGGATAGGATAGGATTGAGGGTAGGATAGAGGATAGGATAGGATAGAGGATAGGATAGGGGATTGGATAGGATAGATGACAGGAGACGATAGAAGATAGGATAGGGGATTGGATAGGATAGAGGAAAGGAGACGATAGAGATTGGATAGGATAGATGATATTATAGGAAAGAGGATAGGATATGATAGAGAATACGAAATTATAGAGGATAGGACAGGATAGAGGATAGGATAGGATAGAGGATAGGATAGGATAGAGGATAGGATAGGATAGAGGATAGGTTAGGATAGAGGATAGGATACGATAGAGGATAGGATAGGATAGATGATATTATAGGAAAGAGGATAGGATATGATAGAGGATACGATATTATAGATGATAGGACA
Source organism: Halictus rubicundus (assembly GCF_050948215.1). NCBI lineage: Eukaryota > Metazoa > Arthropoda > Insecta > Hymenoptera > Halictidae > Halictus > Halictus rubicundus. Next base: position 43,759 of record NW_027488690.1, read on the forward strand.
GGATAGAGGATAGGATAGGATAGGATAGAGGATACGATAGGAAAGGATAGAGGGTAGGATAGGATAGAGGAGAGGATAGGATAGATGATATTATAGGATAGAGGATAGAATATGATAGAGGATACGATATTATACAGGATACGATAGGATAGAGGATTGGATAGGGGATTGGATAGGATAGAGGATAGGAGACGATAGAGGATAGGATAGGATAGAGAAGAGGATAGGATAGATGATATTAAAATCAAGAGGATAGGATATGATAGAGGATACGATATTATAGAGGATAGGATAGGATAGAGGATAGGATAGGGGATTGGATAGGATAGAGGACAGGAGACGATAGAGGATAGTATAGGATAGAGGATAGGATAGGATAGAGAATAGGATAGAATAGATGATATTACAGGCAAGAGGATAGAATATGATAGAGGATACGATATTATAGATGATAGGACAGGATAGAGGATAGGATAGGATAGGATAGAGGATACGATAGGATAGGATAGAGGGTAGGATAGGATAGAGGAGAGGATAGGATAGATGATATTATAGGCAAGAGGATAGGATATGATAGAGGATACGATATTATAGAGGATAGGATAGGATAGAGGATAGGATAGGCTAGAGGATAGGATCAGATAGAGGATAGGATAGGATAGAGGATAGGATAGGATAGAGGATAGGATAGGATAGAGGATAGAATAGGATAGAGGATAGGATAGAGGATAGGATAGAGGATAGGATAGGATAGATGATAGGATAGGGGATTGGATAGGATAGAGGACAGGAGACGAAAGAAGATAAGATAGGGGATTGGATAGGATAGAGGAAAGGAGACGATAGAGATTGGATAGGATAGATGATATTATAGGAAAGAGGATAGGATATGATAGAGGATACGATATTATAGAGGATAGGACAGGATAGAGGATAGGATAGGATAGAGGATAGGATAGGATAGAGGATAGGATAGGATAGAGGATAGGATAGGGGATTGGATAGGATAGAGGACAGGAGACGATAGAGGATAGTATAGGATAGAGGATAGGATAGGATAGAGAATAGGATAGAATAGATGATATTACAGGCAAGAGGATAGAATATGATAGAGGATACGATATTATAGAGGATAGGATAGGATAGAGGATAGGATCGGATAGAGGATAGGATAGGGGATTGGATAGGATAGAGGATTGGAGACGATGGAGGATTGGATAGGATGTAGGATTGGATAGGATAGTGGATAGGATGGGATAGAGGATAGGATAGGATAGAGGATATGGTAGGGGATTGGATAGGATAGAGGATAGGAGACGATGGACGATAGGATAGGATAGAGGATAGGATAGAGGATTGGTTAGTATATAGGATAGGAGAGGATACAGGACAGGATAGGATTGAGGATAGGATAGGATAGAGGATAGGATAGGATAGAGGATATGCTAGGATAGAGGATAGGATAGGATAGAGGATAGGATAGGATAGAGGATAGGATAGGATAGAGGATAGGATAGGATAGAGGATAGGATAGGATAGAGTATAGAATAGGAAAGAGCATAGGATAGGATAGGATTGAGGATAGGATAGGATAGAGGATAGGATAGGATAGAGGATAGGTTGGGGATTGGATAGGATAGAGGACAGGAGACGATAGAAAATAAGATAGGGGATTGGATAGGATAGAGGGCAGGTGACGATAGAGGATAAGATAGGGGATTTGCTAGGATAGAGGACAGGGGACAATAGAGATTGGATAGGATAGAGGATAGGATAGGATAGATGATATTATAGGATAGAGGATAGAATATGATAGAGGATACGATATTATACAGGATACGATAGGATAGAGGATTGGATAGGGGATTGGATAATATAGAGGATAGGAGACGATAGAGGATAGGATAGGATAGAGGATAGGATAGGATAGAGAATAGGATAGGATAGATGTATGTATGTATGTATATTTAATGTTCCCTTACGGGTTACATAGGGATCCCGTTCCCTTTACATTTCTTTCTTTTCGCTTTCACTCACTCATTCTTCCTTTCACTCACTCATTCTTCCTTTCACTCCTGCATCCTCCTTTCTCACCCTCTCATTGATACTTTCCGTCCTGTATTTCTTTTCTCTCCCGGTCTAATTTTTTCATCCACTCTTCTCCTCTCCCGTCCTCAGCCAGTATTTCCTTCACCTTCTCTTGCATTCCTACTTCCATCCCTTGATCTCTCGAGCACCTTTCCAACACGTGTTCCCACGTCTCTTCTTCGTACCCGCACCTTCTGCACCGTCTCACCTCCTCTTCCCCCCAGTACCTTCCTCCCCTCATTTCATTCCCCAACCTGTACCTTGCTATCCTCGTCCATTTTTCTTCTTTTGCTCCTTTTTCTAGGTATTCGGGTCTTTCCTTTGTCCTTATCTCTTTATACCATGTATTATACCTAGACTCCATTACCCTCTTCCAGTTTTCCTCTTCCTCTTTCTCTTTCTCTCTTTTCTCTATCCTTCCCCACTCTTCTTCCCTCTCTTCCTTATCTCCCTCCTCTAATATTCTTCTATTCCCCCTTTCCTCTATATATTTCTTCCTCCCTATCTCCCATTTTGACATCTTCTTTCCTCCCGTAGCTCTCTCTTCTATCTCCTTTAGACATTGTCTTGCCCATTCGCTTCCTTTTCCAGCTCTCAACTTTTCTTCAAACTTCCATGCCCTCTTCGCGCCCCTCACTCTCATTTTCTCTCTTTTCGTCTCTTCCCTTACCATATACCCTGGTGTTGTCCACTCTACCCCTAGCACCCATCTTATATACCTTTCCTGCATCCTCTCTATCTCCATTCTTTCCTCCCATCCCCAGATCTCCACACCGTATGCCATCACTGGCCATATCAGTGCGTCGAAGAACCATTCTCTTCTCTTGTATTTGTTTTTAAAATATCTTTTCCCTATCCCCCACACACTTTTCATCACTCCTCCACCTTTCCTTGTTCTGTCCTCTATCTGTCTTTCTTGTCCCCCATTTTTCCTGAATACGTACCCGAGATATTTTATCTCGTCTACTTCTTCTACCGTTCCATCCCCCCATCTCCACGTCTTTTTCTCTTGCCTCCTTCTTTCGAATCTTATTATCTTCGTTTTTTCTCTGTTTACTTCTAGTCCCTTCTCCTTTATATAGCTTCTGAATTCCTCTATCATCAATTTCATCCCGCTCTCCTCTTTCGCCAGCAGCACGAGGTCATCCGCATATTGTAAAGTGTATAGCATTCTTCCCCTAATCTCCACCCCACCTTTCCCCCTCTTCCTCATTCTTTCCTCTAGGTCGGCCATAAGCAGTATAAAAAGCTTCGCGCTTAGCGGACATCCTTGCCTTACCCCTCTTCCTACCCAGAACTTTTCTCCCATTTCGCCTCCTACTTTCACCTTAGATGTTGTCTCTCTATACACTTCTTCTATTCTTTCCCTAATTCCTTCACTCACACCTCTCTCCTCTAATGCTTTCCACAATATTCTCCTATTCACGCTGTCAAATGCTGCCTTCAGGTCTACAAAGCATCCTATTAACCTTCCCTTTTTCTTCGCCAGTTCCCTGTTTACTATATAATTTACTACATATATATTGTCTATCGTCCCTTTCTCCTTTCTAAATCCTGTCTGGTTCTCTGGCACCATCCTCTTCTCTTTTACTTCTCTCTCCAGCCTCTCCTCTAATATAATTGTATATATCTTGTACAACGTATTCAGTAGCGTTACCCCTCTATAGCATTCGACTGACTTTCCATCCCCCTTCTTTTTTATCGGCACCACGACACCTACTTTCCACTCTTCAGGCCATCCTTCTCCATTCCATACCCTATTGCATATTTTCCACACTTCATTCCTTATATTTTCTCCTCCATATTTCCAAATCTCATTTCCCATCTCATCCTCCCCTGCTGCTTTCCCATCTTTCAATCCTTTTATTGCTCTTTCTATCTCATCTCTTCCTATCTCTTCATTGCTTTTCTCGCTTCTTTTCCTCCTGCCTCCCCCCTCTATCTTGTTTTCTACTCCTCCTAGTAGCCCCATAAAATACTCCTTCCATTTTTCCATTTCTATCTCTTTCGTTTGTGCTTTTCCTTTTCCACCTCCCATCTTTCTTAGAAAATCCCATACCTTTCCTTCTGTCCTCGCTTTCCCTGCTTCCGTTAGTATCTTTTCTCTCTCCTGCTCTTTTTTCTCTTCACACAGTTTTTTGTATTTGTTTTTCATTCTTCTATATCCCTCTTCTTCTTCTTTCCCTTCTTTCCATTTCCTTAATGCCCTTCTTAGTTCCTTCTTTCTTTCTATGCATTCCTTATCCCACCATCCTCTCCTTTTCGACTCTTTCATGCCCTCAGTACTCCTTATTTCTTCTATTACACTCTTGATCTTTCTTTCTAGTTCTCCTAGTCTTTCCCCTATCTCTTCCCCTGTTACTTCTATTTCCTCTGTTAACCGTCTAAATTTTTCTTTTCCCTCTCTTCCCCATTCTACTCTTTGCGCTCCTTTCTTATCCTTCTTTCTTATCTCCCTTTCCTTTTCCTTTTGTCCTTTCTTCATTGTTAACACTATCGGTAGGTGATCTGATTCTACCCTTTCCTCTATCACCATGCTCTCTATCCCTTCTCTTGTTCTTTTGTCTCCTATCACGTAATCTATTACCGTCCTTCCTCTCTGTCCTATATATGTGTACTCTCCTCTCTCGTCTCCTTCTATCCCTCCATTCATTATTTCTAATCCTAATTCTCCTAGCGTTCTTATTAGCTTCCTCCCTTCTCCATTTACTTTCTTGTCTTTTGACTCCCTGCAGCCTTCCCCCTCATCTTCTTCCTGCCTTACTTCTCCTCCTTCCCTGCCTGTCCTCGCGTTAAAATCTCCTCCTACAATTAGTCTTTCGTCCCTTCCTGTATCCCACCAGTCCCTCAGTACTTTCATCTTCCGTTCAATGTCTTTGTTTACATATACCCCTAGTATCTTCCATTCTTCCTCTCCTATCCTTACACTTCCTTCTATTATTCCTTCTATATCCTTTGACTCTCCCTCGCTCTTCTTTTCGCATGTAATTTCTTTTCTCATTCCTAACACCATTCCCCCTTTTGCTCTCCCTATTTTACTATCCCTAACTGCCCATTGCTTTTTCCAAACATACCCCTGTGGTAATCTTCTTTCCACTTTTTCCCACATCTTTTCTTCCACCCATGTCTCCAGCAGCACCATTACATCCCATCGCTCTAGGTCCTTCCAGAATCCTTCATCTTTCCCTTTCATTCCTGCTATGTTCCAGAAGCCGATTTTCAGTTTTTTACTTTCCCTTCCCTTCCCCTTCTTCCCTCCCTCTGTCTTCAACTCCTCTTTATCCCTTTTCTTTACTTCTCTCTCCCCTTCTCTCTCGCTCCCCACTCGTTTCCCTCGCTGTCCTTCAATGTCTTCTCCTTCTCATCCCATCTCCACATCTTTCCTTCTATCCAAATCTTCATATACCCCATTCTGACCCTTTTCCCTTTCCCTCTCTCTTTCTCCATTATCTGCCTTAGCCTCCATTGTATGTTTCTTTCTTCCCATGTGAGATCATCCTCTATCCTTTCCCGTCTTCCTGCTAATTTTTTCTTTTCTATCATTACTCTTCTTTTCTGTTCCGTTGTCGCCATCTTTACCACTGCCCATTCTCCTTTTCCTATTCCCTTTTTGCCTCTTTTCTTAACTTCTTCAACCTCGAATTTTTCTCCTATTACTTCTAAAAACTTTCGCACTTCCTCCTGTCCGTCTCCTCCATCTTTTATCTCCAACCCTTTAATTACTATGTTCTTTCTCCTTGTCTCTCTTTCCTTTCTTTCCCAATTCATTTCTATTTCTTTCAGTCTTCTTTCGATCTCTCCTCTTTCCCTTTCTCCTTGATCACTTCCTCTTTTCCTTTCTATTTCTTCCCACTTTTTGTCTATCTTGTCCTCTATTTTCCCTTCTAACTCTATCTTTTTCACTCTCGCTTCTAACTCTTGCACTGATTTTCTGTCTCTCTCCCTTTCCTTCTCCCACTCTTCTTTCATATCTTTCATCTTCCTCATTACTTCCGTCATCTCTTTCCATCCCTCTGCTATTTCGCTCATCTGTTTTATTGTTCCCATTAATGCCCCCTTTATTTCCTCTCTTATTATCTCCCTGATGTCTCCTTGCTCCCCTCTCCTTTCTTGCTCCCCTCTCCTTTCTTGTTGTTCCTCTCCTTTTCCACCCTCCGGCGATCTGTCTGTTTTTCTGCTTTTTCTGAAAGGGTCTTTTCCCTTTTCTTCTCTTTCCTCATTCTCTCTCTCTTTTCTTTTCTTGTCTAACCACTTCCCTAATCCCTCCACTTTGGATAGACTGTTGCACCTTGCTCTTTCTCTATTTCTTATCTTCATTAACTTTCTTGCCGTCTCTCTTTCCTGTTCTTTCTCTTCTTGTTTATTCATTTCCTTTCTTATCCTCTCGTCTTCCTTCTTTACCTACTTTGCAGTTGTCTGCCTTCGCGCTTCTTTCTTTTCCCGCACGTGGCGCTCTCCCTTCTGCTTTCGCTTCTCCTGCTCTCTTTCTACTGTGCGCCCAACCTCACTTTCTTGACTTATCCTCTCTCTATTGTCCTTTTACCCTTTCTTGCACTCTTTTCTTCCTCTAACTTCTCCTCCGATCTCCCTCTACCCCTGATCTCACTCACTCTACCTCCACTTTATTTTCACTCGCTCTCTCACCACTTTCTCAGCTGCTCTAAATTTCCACCTTATCTCTTTCTAACCGGAAACGGAACTCAGGATAGGATAGATGATATTATAGGCAAGAGGATAGGATATGATAGAGGATACGATATTATAGAGGATAGGATAGGCTAGAGGATAGGATCAGATAGAGGATAGGATAGGATAGAGGATAGGATAGGATAGAGAGTAGGATAGGATAGAGAATAGGTTGGGGATTGGATAGGATAGAGGACAGGAGACGATAGAAGATAAGATAGAGGATTGGATAGGATAGAGGGCAGGTGACGATAGAGGATAAGATAGGGGATTTGCTAGGATAGAGGACAGGGGACAATAGAGATTGGATAGGATAGAGGATAGGATAGGATAGATGATATTATAGGATAGAGGATAGAATATGATAGAGGATACGATATTATACAGGATACGATAGGATAGAGGATTGGATAGGGGATTGGATAATATAGAGGATAGGAGACGATAGAGGATAGGATAGGATAGAGGATAGGATAGGATAGAGAATAGGATAGGATAGATGATATTATAGGCAAGAGGATAGGATATGATAGAGGATACGATATTATAGAGGATAGGATAGGCTAGAGGATAGGATAGGATAGAGGATAGGATAGGATAGAGAGTAGGATAGGATAGAGTATAGGATATGATAGAGGATAGGATAGGATAGAGGATAGGATAGGATAGAGGATAGGATAGGATAGAGTATCGGATAGGATAGGACAGAGGATAGGATAGGGGATTGGATAGGATAGAGGACAGGAGACGATAGAGGATAGTATAGGATAGAGGATAGGATAGGATAGATGATATTATAGGAAAGAGGATAGAATATGATATAGGATACGATATTATAGAGGATAGGATAGGATAGAGGATAGGATCGGATAGAGGATAGGATAGGGGATTGGATAGGATAGAGGATAGGAGACGATGGAGGATAGGATAGGATGTAGGATTGGATAGGATAGAGGATAGGATAGGATAGAGGATAGGGTAGGGGATTGGATAGGATAGAGGATAGGATATGATAGAGGATAGGATAGGGGATTGGATAGGATAGAGGATAGGAGACGATGGAGGATAGGATAGGATAGAGGATAGGATAGAGGATTGGTTAGTATAAAGGATAGGAGAGGATAGAGGATATGATAGGATTGAGGATAGGATAGGATAGAGGATAGGATATGATAGAGGATAGGATAGGGGATTGGATAGGATAGAGGATTGGAGACGATGGAGGATAGGACAGGATGTAGGATTGGATAGGATAGAGGATAGGATAGGATAGAAGATAGGGTAGGGGATTGGATAGGATAGAGGATAGGAGACGATGGACGATAGGATAGGATAGAGGATAGGATAGAGGATTGGTTAGTATATAGGATAGGAGAGGATACAGGACAGGATAGGATTGAGGATAGGATAGGATAGAGGATAGGATAGGATAGAGGATATGCTAGGATAGAGGATAGGATAGGATAGAGGATAGGATAGGATAGAGGATAGGATAGGATAGAGGATAGGATAGGATAGAGGATAGGATAGGATAGAGGATAGGATAGGATAGAGTATAGAATAGGAAAGAGCATAGGATAGGATAGGAATGAGGATAGGATAGGATAGAGGATAGGATAGGATAGAGGATAGGTTGGGGATTGGATAGGATAGAGGATAGGAGACGATGGAAGATAGGATAGGATGTAGGATTGGATAGGATAGAGGATAGGATGCGATAGAGGATAGGATAGGATAGAGGATAGGATAGGCTAGAGGATAGGATAGGATAGAGGATAGGATAGGGTAGAGGATAGGATAGGATGGAGGATAGGATAGGATAGAGGATAGGATAGGATAGATAATAGGATAGCATAGCGGATAGGATAGGATGTAGGATTGGATAGGATAGAGGATAGGATGCGATAGAGGATAGAATAGGAAAGAGCATAGGATAGGATAGGATAGAGGATAGGATAGGATAGAGGATAGGATAGCATAGCGGATAGGATAGGATGTAGGATTGGATAGGATAGAGGATAGGATAGGATAGAGGATAGGATAGGATAGAATATCGGATAGGATAGTACAGAGGATAGGATAGGGGATTGGATAGGATAGAGGACAGGAGACGATAGAGGATAGTATAGGATAGAGGATATGATAGGATAGATGATATTATAGGAAAGAGGATAGATTATGATATAGGATACGATATTATAGAGGATAGGATAGGATAGAGGATAGGATCGGATAGAGGATAGGATAGGGGATTGGATAGGATAGAGGATAGGAGACGATGGAGGATAGGATAGGATGTAGGATTGGATAGGATAGAGGATAGGATAGGATAGAGGATAGGGTAGGGGATTGGATAGGATAGAGGATAGGAGACGATGGAGTATAGGATAGGGTAGAGGATAGGATAGGATAGAGGATAGGATAGAGGATATGATAGGATTGAGGATAGGATAGGATAGAGGATGGGATATGATAGAGGATAGGATAGGATAGAGGATAGGATAGGATAGAGGATAGGATAGGATAGAGTATAGGATAGGATAGAGGATAGGATAGAGGATTGGTTAGTATAAAGGATAGGAGAGGATAGAGGATATGATAGGATTGAGGATAGGATAGGATAGAGGATAGGATATGATAGAGGATAGGATAGGATAGAGGATAGGATAGAATAGAGGATAGGATAGGATAGAGGATAGGATAGGATAGAGGGCAGGAGACGATAGAGGATAAGATAGGGGATTTGCTAGGGTAGAGGACAGGGGACGATAGAGATTGGATAGGATAGATGGTATTATAGGATAGAGGATAGGATAGGATAGATGATAGGATGGGGGATTGGATAGGATAGAGGATGGGAGACGATGGAGGATAGGATAGGATGTAGGATTGGATAGGATAGAGGATAGGATAGGATAGAGGATAGGGTAGGGGATTGGATAGGATAGAGGATAGGAGACGATGGACGATACTATAGGATACAGGATAGGATAGGATAGAGGATAGGATAGAGGATTGGTTAGTATATAGGATAGGAGAGGATACAGGACAGGATAGGATTGAGGATAGGATAGGATAGAGGATAGGATAGGATAGATGATATTATAGGATAGAGGATAGAATATGATAGAGGATACGATATTATAGAGGATACGATAGGATAGAGGATTGGAAAGGGGATTGGATATGATAGAGGATAGGATAGAGGATAGGATAGAGGATAGGATAGGATAGAGAATAGGATAGGATAGATGATATTATAGGCAAGAGGATAGGATATGATAGAGGATACGATATTATAGAGGATAGGATAGGATAGAGGATAGGATCGGATAGAGGATAGGATAGGGGATTGGATAGGATAGAGGATTGGAGACGATGGAGGATAGTATAGGATAGAGGATAGGATAGGATAGAGAATAGGATGGAATAGATGATATTACAGGCAAGAGGATAGAATATGATAGAGGATACGATATTATAGAGGATAGGATAGGATAGAGGATAGGATCGGATAGAGGATAGGATAGGGGATTGGATAGGATAGAGGATTGGAGACGATGGAGGATAGGATAGGATGTAGGATTGGATAGGATAGAGGATAGGATAGGATAGAGGATAGGGTAGGGGATTGGATAGGATAGAGGATAGGAGACGATGGACGATAGGATAGGATAGAGGATAGGATAGACGATTGGTTAGTATATAGGATAGGAGAGGATACAGGACAGGATAGGATTGAGGATAGGAAAGGATAGAGGATAGGATAGGATAGAGGATATGCTAGGATAGAGGATAGGATAGGATAGAGGATAGGATAGGATAGAGGATAGGATAGGATAGAGGATAGGATAGGATAGAGGATAGGATAGGATAGAGTATAGAATAGGAAAGAGCATAGGATAGGATAGGATTGAGGATAGGATAGGATAGAGGATAGGATTGGATAGAGGATAGGTTGGGGATTGGATAGGATAGAGGACAGGAGACGATAGAAGATAAGATAGGGGATTGGATAGGATAGAGGGCAGGTGACGATAGAGGATAAGTTAGGGGATTTGCTAGGATAGAGGACAGGGGACGATAGAGATTGGATAGGATAGATGATATTATAGGATAGAGGATAGGATAGGATAGAGAATAGGTTGGGGATTGGATAGGATAGAGGACAGGAGACGATAGAAGATAAGATAGGGGATTGGATAGGATAGAGGGCAGGTGACGATAGAGGATAAGATAGGGGATTTGCTAGGATAGAGGACAGGGGACGATAGAGATTGGATAGGATAGAGGATAGGATAGGATAGATGATATTATAGGATAGAGGATAGAATATGATAGAGGTTACGATATTATAGAGGATAGGATAGGATAGAGAATAGGATAGGATAGAGGATATGTTAGGATAGAGTATAGGATAGGATAGAGGATAGGATAGGATAGAGGATAGGATAGGATAGAGGATAGGATAGGATAGAGGATAGGATAGGATAGAGGATAGGATAGGATAGAGGATAGGATAGGATAGAGGATAGAGGATAGGATAGGATAGGATAGGATAGGATAGAGGATAGGATAGGATAGAGGATAGGATAGGATAGAGGATAGGATAGGATAGAGGACAGGATAGGATAGAGGATTGGATAGGATAGAGGATATGATAGGATAGCGGATAGGATATAATGGAGTATAGGTTAGGAATGAGGATAGGATAGGGTTCAGGATAGGATAGGATAGAGAATAGGATAGGATAGAGGATAGGTTAGGATAGAGTATAGGATAGGATAGAGGATAGGATAGGATAGCGGATAGTATAGGATAGAGGATAGGATAGGATAGAGGATAGGATAGGATAGAGGATAGGATAGGATAGAGGATAGGAGAGGATAGAGGATAGGATAGGATAGAGGATAGGATAGGATAGAGGATAGGATAGGATAGAGGATAGGAGAGAAGATAGGATAGAGGATATGATAGGATAGCGGATAGGATATAATGGAGTATAGGATAGGAATGAGGATAGGATAGGGTTCAGGATAGGATAGGATGGAGGATAGGATAAGATAGAGGATAGGTTAGGATAGAGGATAGGATAGGATAGGATAGAGGATAGGATAGGATAGAGGATAGGATAGGATAGAGGATAGGATAGGATAGAGGATAGGATAGGATAGAGGATAGGATAGAATAGAGGATAGGATAGGATAGAGGATAGGATAGGATAGAGGATAGGATAGAGGATTGGTTAGTATAAAGGATAGGAGAGGATAGAGGATAGGATAGGATAGAGGGTAGGATAGGATAGAGGATATGATAGAGGATAGGATAGAGGATTGGATAGGATAGAGGATATTATAGGATAGAGGATATGATACGATAGCGGATAGGATATAATGGAGTATAGGATAGTAATGAAGATAGGATAGCGTTGAGGATAGGATAGGATAGAGGATAGGATAGGATAGAGGATAGGTTAGGATAGAGGATAGGATAGGATAGAGGATAGGATAGGATAGAGGATAGGATTGGATAGAGGATAGGATAGGATAGAGGATAGGATAGGATAGAGGATAGGATAGAGGATAGGATAGAGGATAGGATAGAGGATAGGATAGAGGATAGGATAGAGGATAGGATAGAGGATTGGATAGGATAGAGGATATTATAGGATAGAGGATATGATAGGATAGCGGATAGGATATAATGGAGTATAGGATAGGAATGAGGATAGGATAGCGTTGAGGATAGGATAGGATAGAGGATAGGATAGGATAGAGGGTAGGTTAGGATAGAGGATAGGATAGGATAAAGGATAGGATAGAGGATTGGTTAGTATAAAGGATAGGAGAGGATAGAGGATAGGATAGGATTGAGGATAGGATAGGATAGAGGATAGGACAGGATAGAGCATAGGATAGGATAGGATCGAGGGTAGGATAGAGGATAGGATAGGATAGAGGATAGGATAGTATAAAGGATAGGTGAGGATAGAGAATAGGATAGCATTGAGGATAGGATAGGATAGTGGATAGGATAGGATAGAGCAGACGATAGAGGATAGGATAGGGGATTGGATAGGATAGAGGATAGGAGACGATGGAGGATAGGATAGGATAGAGGATAGAGGATAGGATAGGATAGGATAGGATAGGATAGAGGATAGGATAGGATAGAGGATAGGATAGGATAGAGGATAGGATAGGATAGAGGATAGGATAGGATAAAGGATAGGATAGAGGATTGGTTAGTATAAAGGATAGGAGAGGATAGAGGATAGGATAGGATTGAGGATAGGATAGGATAGAGGATAGGACAGGATAGAGCATAGGATAGGATAGGATCGAGGGTAGGATAGAGGATAGGATAGGATAGAGGATAGGATAGTATAAAGGATAGGTGAGGATAGAGAATAGGATAGCATTGAGGATAGGATAGGATAGTGGATAGGATAGGATAGAGCAGACGATAGAGGATAGGATAGGGGATTGGATAGGATAGAGGATAGGAGACGATGGAGGATAGGATAGGATAGAGGATAGAGGATAGGATAGGATAGGATAGGATAGGATAGAGGATAGGATAGGATAGAGGATAGGATAGGATAGATGATAGGATAGGATAGAGGATAGGATAGGATAGAGGATAGGATAGGATAAAGGATAGGATAGAGGATTGGTTAGTATAAAGGATAGGAGAGGATAGAGGATAGGATAGGATTGAGGATAGGATAGGATAGAGGATAGGACAGGATAGAGCATAGGATAGGATAGGATTGAGGGTAGGATAGAGTATAGAATAGGAAAGAGCATAGGATAGGATAGGATTGAGGATAGGATAGGATAGAGGATAGGATAGGATAGAGGATAGGTTGGGGATTGGATAGGATAGAGGACAGGAGACGATAGAAGATAAGATAGGGGATTGGATAGGATAGAGGGCAGGTGACGATAGAGGATAAGTTAGGGGATTTGCTAGGATAGAGGACAGGGGACGATAGAGATTGGATAGGATAGATGATATTATAGGATAGAGGATAGGATAGGATAGAGAATAGGTTGGGGATTGGATAGGATAGAGGACAGGAGACGATAGAAGATAAGATAGGGGATTGGATAGGATAGAGGGCAGGTGACGATAGAGGATAAGATAGGGGATTTGCTAGGATAGAGGACAGGGGACGATAGAGATTGGATAGGATAGAGGATAGGATAGGATAGATGATATTATAGGATAGAGGATAGAATATGATAGAGGTTACGATATTATAGAGGATACGATAGGATAGAGGATAGGATATGGTATGGGATAGGATAGAGGACAGGACACGATAGAGGATAAGATAGGGGATTTGATAGAATAGAGGACAGGAGAAGATAGAGAATAGGATATGATAGAGGATAGGATAGGATAGAGGATAGGATAGGATAGAGGATAGGATAGGATAGAGCAGACGATAGAGGATAGGATAGGATCGAGGATAGGATAGGGGATTGGATAGGATAGAGGATAGGAGACGATGGAGGATAGGATAGGATAGAGGATAGGATAGGATAGAAGATTGGATAGTATAAAGGATGGGTGAGGATAGAGAATAGGATAGCATTGAGGATAGGATAGGATAGTGGATAGGATACGATAGAGCAGACGAAAGAGGATAGGATAGGATAGAGGATAGGGTAGGAGATTGGATAGGATAGAGGATAGGATAGGGTAGATGATATTATAGGCAAGAGGATAGGATATGATAGAGGATACGATATTATAGAGGATAGGATAGGATAGAGAATAGGATAGGATAGAGGATATGTTAGGATAGAGTATAGGATAGGATAGAGGATAGGATAGGATAGAGGATGGGATAGGATAGGATAGAGGATAGGATAGGATAGAGGATAGGATAGGATAGAGGATAGGATAGGATAGAGGATAGGATAGGATAGAGGATAGAGGATAGGATAGGATAGGATAGGATAGGATAGAGGATAGGATAGGATAGAGGATAGGATAGGATAGAGGATAGGATAGGATAGAGGACAGGATAGGATAGAGGATTGGATAGGATAGAGGATATGATAGGATAGCGGATAGGATATAATGGAGTATAGGTTAGGAATGAGGATAGGATAGGGTTCAGGATAGGATAGGATAGAGAATAGGATAGGATAGAGGATAGGTTAGGATAGAGTATAGGATAGGATAGAGGATAGGATAGGATAGCGGATAGTATAGGATAGAGGATAGGATAGGATAGAGGATAGGATAGGATAGAGGATAGGATAGGATAGAGGATAGGAGAGGATAGAGGATAGGATAGGATAGAGGATAGGATAGGATAGAGGATAGGATAGGATAGAGGATAGGAGAGAAGATAGGATAGAGGATATGATAGGATAGCGGATAGGATATAATGGAGTATAGGATAGGAATGAGGATAGGATAGGGTTCAGGATAGGATAGGATAGAGGATAGGATAAGATAGAGGATAGGTTAGGATAGAGGATAGGATAGGATAGGATAGAGGATAGGATAGGATAGAGGATAGGATAGGATAGAGGATAGGATAGGATAGAGGATAGGATAGAATAGAGGATAGGATAGGATAGAGGATAGGATAGGATAGAGGATAGGATAGGATAGAGGATAGGATAGGATAGAGGATAGGATAGAATAGAGGATAGGATAGGATAGAGGATAGGATAGGATAGAGGATAGGATAGAGGATTGGTTAGTATAAAGGATAGGAGAGGATAGAGGATAGGATAGGATAGAGGATAGGATAGGATAGAGGATATGATAGAGGATAGGATAGAGGATTGGATAGGATAGAGGATATTATAGGATAGAGGATATGATACGATAGCGGATAGGATATAATGGAGTATAGGATAGTAATGAAGATAGGATAGCGTTGAGGATAGGATAGGATAGAGGATAGGATAGGATAGAGGATAGGTTAGGATAGAGGATAGGATAGGATAGAGGATAGGATAGGATAGAGGATAGGATTGGATAGAGGATAGGATAGGATAGAGGATAGGATAGGATAGAGGATAGGATAGAGGATAGGATAGAGGATAGGATAGAGGATAGGATAGAGGATAGGATAGAGGATAGGATAGAGGATAGGATAGAGGATTGGATAGGATAGAGGATATTATAGGATAGAGGATATGATAGGATAGCGGATAGGATAGGATAGAGGATAGGATAGGATAGGATAGAGGATAGGATAGGATAGAGGATAGGATAGGATAGAGGATAGGATAGGATAGAGGATAGGATAGGATAGAGGATAGGATAGGATAGAGGATAGGATAGGATAGAGGATAGGATAGGATAGAGGATAGGTTAGGATAGAGTATAGGATAGGATAGAGGATAGGATAGGATAGCGGATAGTATAGGATAGAGGATAGGATAGGATAGAGGATAGGATAGGATAGAGGATAGGATAGGATAGAGGATAGGAGACGATAGAGGATAGGATAGGATAGAGGATTGGATAGGATAGAGGATAGGATAGGATAGAGGATAGGATAGAGGATAGGATAGAGGATATGATAGGATAGCGGATAGGATATAATGGAGTATAGGATAGGAATGAGGATAGGATAGGGTTCAGGATAGGATAGGATAGAGGATAGGATAAGATAGAGGATAGGTTAGGATAGAGGATAGGATAGGATAGAGCATAGGATAGGATAGGATTAAGGGTAGGATAGGATAGAGGATAGGATAGGATAGAGGATAGGATAGGATAGAGGATAGGATAGAGGATAGGATAGGATAGAGGATATGATAGAGGATAGGATAGACGATTGGATAGGATAGAGGATATTATAGGATAGAGGATATGATACGATAGCGGATAGGATATAATGGAGTATACGATAGTAATGAGGATAGGATAGCGTTGAGGATAGGATAGGATAGAGGATAGGATAGGATAGAGGATAGGATAGGATAGAGGATAGGTTAGGATAGAGGATAGGATAGGATAGAGGATAGGATAGGATAGAGGATAGGATAGGACAGAGGATAGGATAGGATAGAGGATAGGATAGGATAGAGGATAGGATAGAGGATAGGATAGAGGATTGGGTAGGATAGAGGATATGATAGGATAGCGGATAGGATATAATGGAGTATAGGATAGGAATGAGGATAGGATAGGGTTCAGGATAGGATAGGATAGAGGATAGGATAGGATAGAGGATAGGATAGGATAGAGGATAGGATAGGATAGAGGATAGGATAGGATAGAGGATAGGATAGGATAGAGGATAGGATAGGATAGAGGATAGGATAGGATAGAGGATAGGATAGGATAGAGGATAGGATAGGATAGAGGATAGGATAGGATAGAGGATAGGATAGGATAGAGGATAGGATAGGATAGAGGATAGGATAGGATAGAGGATAGGATAGGATAGAGGATAGGATAGGATAGAGGATAGGATAGGATAAAGGATAGGATAGAGGATTGGTTAGTATAAAGGATAGGAGAGGATAGAGGATAGGATAGGATTGAGGATAGGATAGGATAGAGGATAGGACAGGATAGAGCATAGGATAGGATAGGATTGAGGGTAGGATAGAGGATAGGATAGGATAGAGGATAGGATAGTATAAAGGATAGGTGAGGATAGAGAATAGGATAGCATTGAGGATAGGATAGGATAGTGGATAGGATAGGATAGAGCAGACGATAGAGGATAGGATAGGGGATTGGATAGGATAGAGGATAGGAGACGATGGAGGATAGGATAGGATAGAGGATAGAGGATAGGATAGGATAGGATAGGATAGAGGATAGGATAGGATACAGGATAGGATAGGATAGAGGATAGAATAGGATAGAGGATAGGATAGGATAGAGGACAGGATAGGATAGAGGATTGGATAGGATAGAGGATATGATAGGATAGCGGATAGGATATAATGGAGTATAGGTTAGGAATGAGGATAGGATAGGGTTCAGGATAGGATAGGATAGAGAATAGGATAGGTTAGGATAGAGTATAGGATAGGATAGAGGATAGGATAGGATAGCGGATAGTATAGGATAGAGGATAGGATAGGATAGAGGATAGGATAGGATAGAGGATAGGATAGGATAGAGGATAGGATAGGATAGAGGATAGGAGACGATAGAGGATAGGATAGGATAGAGGATTGGATAGGATAGAGGATAGGATAGGATAGAGGATAGGATAGAGGATAGGATAGAGGATATGATAGGATAGCGGATAGGATATAATGGAGTATAGGATAGGAATGAGGATAGGATAGGGTTCAGGATAGGATAGGATAGAGGATAGGATAAGATAGAGGATAGGTTAGGATAGAGGATAGGATAGGATAGAGCATAGGATAGGATAGGATTAAGGGTAGGATAGGATAGAGGATAGGATAGGATAGAGGATAGGATAGGATAGAGGATAGGATAGAGGATAGGATAGGATAGAGGATATGATAGAGGATAGGATAGACGATTGGATAGGATAGAGGATATTATAGGATAGAGGATATGATACGATAGCGGATAGGATATAATGGAGTATACGATAGTAATGAGGATAGGATAGCGTTGAGGATAGGATAGGATAGAGGATAGGATAGGATAGAGGATAGGATAGGATAGAGGATAGGTTAGGATAGAGGATAGGATAGGATAGAGGATAGGATAGGATAGAGGATAGGATAGGACAGAGGATAGGATAGGATAGAGGATAGGATAGGATAGAGGATAGGATAGAGGATAGGATAGAGGATTGGGTAGGATAGAGGATATGATAGGATAGCGGATAGGATATAATGGAGTATAGGATAGGAATGAGGATAGGATAGGGTTCAGGATAGGATAGGATAGAGGATAGGATAGGATAGCGGATAGGTTAGGATAGAGGATAGGTTAGGATAGAGGATAGGATAGGATAGAGGATGGGATAGGATAGAGGATAGGATATAATGGAGTATAGGATAGGAATGAGGATAGGATAGGGTTGAGGATAGGATAGGATAGAGGTTAGGATAGTGTAGAGAATAGGATAGGATAGAGGATAGGATAGGATAGAGGATAGGATAGGATAGAGGATAGGATAGGATAGAGGATAGGATAGGATAGAGGATAGGATAGGATAGAGGATAGGATAGGATAGAGGATAGGATAGGATAGAGGATAGGATAGGATAGAGGATAGGATAGGATAGAGGATAGGATAGGATAGAGGATAGGATAGGATAGAGGATAGGATAGGATAGAGGATAGGATAGGATAGAGGATAGGATAGGGGATTGGATAGGATAGAGGATAGGATTGGATAGAGGATAGGATAGGATAGAGGATAGGATAGGATAGAGGATAGGATAGAATAGAGGATAGGATAGGATAGAGGATAGGATAGGGTAGAGGATAGGATAGGATAGAGGATAGGATAGGATAGAGGATAGGATAGGATAGAAGATAGGATAGGATAGGATAGAGGATAGGATAGGATAGAGGATAGGATAGGATAGAGGATAGGATAGGATAGAGGATAGGATAGGATAGAGGATAGGATAGGATAAAGGATAGGATAGAGGATTGGTTAGTATAAAGGATAGGAGAGGATAGAGGATAGGATAGGATTGAGGATAGGATAGGATAGAGGATAGGACAGGATAGAGCATAGGATAGGATAGGATCGAGGGTAGGATAGAGGATAGGATAGGATAGAGGATAGGATAGTATAAAGGATAGGTGAGGATAGAGAATAGGATAGCATTGAGGATAGGATAGGATAGTGGATAGGATAGGATAGAGCAGACGATAGAGGATAGGATAGGGGATTGGATAGGATAGAGGATAGGAGACGATGGAGGATAGGATAGGATAGAGGATAGAGGATAGGATAGGATAGGATAGGATAGAGGATAGGATAGGATAGAGGATAGGATAGGATAGAGGATAGAATAGGATAGAGGATAGGATAGGATAGAGGATAGGAGACGATAGAGGATAGGATAGGATAAAGGATAGGATAGGATAGAGGATAGGATAGGATAGAGGATAGGATAGAGGATAGGATAGAGGATATGATAGGATAGCGGATAGGATATAATGGAGTATAGGATAGGAATGAGGATAGGATAGGGTTCAGGATAGGATAGCATAGAGGATAGGATAGGATAGAGGATAGAGGATAGGATAGGATAGATGATAGGATAGGATAGAGGATAGGATAGGATAGAGGATAGGATAGGATAAAGGATAGGATAGAGGATTGGTTAGAGGATTGGATAGGATAGAGGATATTATAGGATAGAGGATATGATACGATAGCGGATAGGATATAATGGAGTATAGGATAGTAATGAAGATAGGATAGCGTTGAGGATAGGATAGGATAGAGGATAGGATAGGATAGAGGATAGGTTAGGATAGAGGATAGGATAGGATAGAGGATAGGATAGGATAGAGGATAGGATTGGATAGAGGATAGGATAGGATAGAGGATAGGATAGGATAGAGGATAGGATAGAGGATAGGATAGAGGATAGGATAGAGGATAGGATAGAGGATAGGATAGAGGATAGGATAGAGGATTGGATAGGATAGAGGATATTATAGGATAGAGGATATGATAGGATAGCCGATAGGATATAATGGAGTATAGGATAGGAATGAGGATAGGATAGCGTTGAGGATAGGATAGGATAGAGGATAGGATAGGATAGAGGGTAGGTTAGGATAGAGGATAGGATAGGATAGAGGATAGGATAGGAAAGAGGATAGGATAGGATAGAGGATAGGTTAGGATAGAGGATTGGATAGTATAAAGGATAGGTGAGGATAGAGAATAGGATAGCATTGAGGATAGGATAGGATAGTGGATAGGATAGGATAGAGCAGACGATAGAGGATAGGATAGGATAGAGGATAGGGTAGGAGATTGGATAGGATAGAGGATACGATAGGGTAGATGATATCATAGGCAAGAGGATAGGATATGATAGAGGATACGATATTATAGAGGATAGGATAGGATAGAGAATAGGATAGGATAGAGGATAGGTTAGGATAGTGTATAGGATAGGATAGAGGATCGGATAGCATAGAGGATAGGATAGGATAGAGGATAGGATAGGATAGAGGATAGGATAGGATAGAGGATAGGATAGCATAGAGGATAGGATAGGATAGAGGATAGGATAGGATAGAGGATAGGATAGGATAGAGGATAGGATAGGATAGAGGATAGGATAGGATAGAGGATAGGAGACGATAGAGGATAGGATAGGATAGAGGATTGGATAGGATAGAGGATAGGATAGGATAGAGGATAGGATAGAGGATAGGATAGAGGATATGATAGGATAGCGGATAGGATATAATGGAGTATAGGATAGGAATGAGGATAGGATAGGGTTCAGGATAGGATAGGATAGAGGATAGGATAAGATAGAGGATAGGTTAGGATAGAGGATAGGATAGGATAGAGCATAGGATAGGATAGGATTAAGGGTAGGATAGGATAGAGGATAGGATAGGATAGAGGATAGGATAGGATAGAGGATAGGATAGAGGATAGGATAGGATAGAGGATATGATAGAGGATAGGATAGACGATTGGATAGGATAGAGGATATTATAGGATAGAGGATATGATACGATAGCGGATAGGATATAATGGAGTATACGATAGTAATGAGGATAGGATAGCGTTGAGGATAGGATAGGATAGAGGATAGGATAGGATAGAGGATAGGATAGGATAGAGGATAGGTTAGGATAGAGGATAGGATAGGATAGAGGATAGGATAGGATAGAGGATAGGATAGGACAGAGGATAGGATAGGATAGAGGATAGGATAGGATAGAGGATAGGATAGAGGATAGGATAGAGGATTGGGTAGGATAGAGGATATGATAGGGGATTGGATAGGATAGAGGATAGGATTGGATAGAGGATAGGATAGGATAGAGGATAGGATAGGATAGAGGATAGGATAGAATAGAGGATAGGATAGGATAGAGGATAGGATAGGGTAGAGGATAGGATAGGATAGAGGATAGGATAGGATAGAGGATAGGATAGGATAGAAGATAGGATAGGATAGGATAGAGGATAGGATAGGATAGAGGATAGGATAGGATAGAGGATAGGATAGGATAGAGGATAGGATAGGATAGAGGATAGGATAGGATAAAGGATAGGATAGAGGATTGGTTAGTATAAAGGATAGGAGAGGATAGAGGATAGGATAGGATTGAGGATAGGATAGGATAGAGGATAGGACAGGATAGAGCATAGGATAGGATAGGATCGAGGGTAGGATAGAGGATAGGATAGGATAGAGGATAGGATAGTATAAAGGATAGGTGAGGATAGAGAATAGGATAGCATTGAGGATAGGATAGGATAGTGGATAGGATAGGATAGAGCAGACGATAGAGGATAGGATAGGGGATTGGATAGGATAGAGGATAGGAGACGATGGAGGATAGGATAGGATAGAGGATAGAGGATAGGATAGGATAGGATAGGATAGAGGATAGGATAGGATAGAGGATAGGATAGGATAGAGGATAGAATAGGATAGAGGATAGGATAGGATAGAGGATAGGAGACGATAGAGGATAGGATAGGATAAAGGATAGGATAGGATAGAGGATAGGATAGGATAGAGGATAGGATAGAGGATAGGATAGAGGATATGATAGGATAGCGGATAGGATATAATGGAGTATAGGATAGGAATGAGGATAGGATAGGGTTCAGGATAGGATAGCATAGAGGATAGGATAGGATAGAGGATAGAGGATAGGATAGGATAGATGATAGGATAGGATAGAGGATAGGATAGGATAGAGGATAGGATAGGATAAAGGATAGGATAGAGGATTGGTTAGAGGATTGGATAGGATAGAGGATATTATAGGATAGAGGATATGATACGATAGCGGATAGGATATAATGGAGTATAGGATAGTAATGAAGATAGGATAGCGTTGAGGATAGGATAGGATAGAGGATAGGATAGGATAGAGGATAGGTTAGGATAGAGGATAGGATAGGATAGAGGATAGGATAGGATAGAGGATAGGATTGGATAGAGGATAGGATAGGATAGAGGATAGGATAGGATAGAGGATAGGATAGAGGATAGGATAGAGGATAGGATAGAGGATAGGATAGAGGATAGGATAGAGGATAGGATAGAGGATTGGATAGGATAGAGGATATTATAGGATAGAGGATATGATAGGATAGCCGATAGGATATAATGGAGTATAGGATAGGAATGAGGATAGGATAGCGTTGAGGATAGGATAGGATAGAGGATAGGATAGGATAGAGGGTAGGTTAGGATAGAGGATAGGATAGGATAGAGGATAGGATAGGAAAGAGGATAGGATAGGATAGAGGATAGGTTAGGATAGAGGATTGGATAGTATAAAGGATAGGTGAGGATAGAGAATAGGATAGCATTGAGGATAGGATAGGATAGTGGATAGGATAGGATAGAGCAGACGATAGAGGATAGGATAGGATAGAGGATAGGGTAGGAGATTGGATAGGATAGAGGATACGATAGGGTAGATGATATCATAGGCAAGAGGATAGGATATGATAGAGGATACGATATTATAGAGGATAGGATAGGATAGAGAATAGGATAGGATAGAGGATAGGTTAGGATAGTGTATAGGATAGGATAGAGGATCGGATAGCATAGAGGATAGGATAGGATAGAGGATAGGATAGGATAGAGGATAGGATAGGATAGAGGATAGGATAGCATAGAGGATAGGATAGGATAGAGGATAGGATAGGATAGAGGATAGGATAGGATAGAGGATAGGATAGGATAGGATAGAGGATAGGATAGGATAGAGGATAGGATAGGATAGGATAGAGGATAGGATAGGATAGAGGATAGGATAGGATAGAGGATAGGATAGGATAGAGGATAGGATAGGATAGAGGATAGGATAGGATAGAGGATAGGATAGGATAGAGGATAGGATAGGATAGAGGATAGGATAGGATAGAGGATAGGATAGGATAGAGGATAGGATAGGATAGAGGATAGGATAGGATAAAGGATAGGATAGAGGATTGGTTAGTATAAAGGATAGGAGAGGATAGAGGATAGGATAGGATTGAGGATAGGATAGGATAGAGGATAGGACAGGATAGAGCATAGGATAGGATAGGATTGAGGGTAGGATAGAGGATAGGATAGGATAGAGGATAGGATAGTATAAAGGATAGGTGAGGATAGAGAATAGGATAGCATTGAGGATAGGATAGGATAGTGGATAGGATAGGATAGAGCAGACGATAGAGGATAGGATAGGGGATTGGATAGGATAGAG
Source organism: Halictus rubicundus (assembly GCF_050948215.1). Taxonomy (NCBI): domain Eukaryota; kingdom Metazoa; phylum Arthropoda; class Insecta; order Hymenoptera; family Halictidae; genus Halictus; species Halictus rubicundus. The sequence continues at coordinate 67,896 of NW_027488690.1, forward strand.
GATAGGAGACGATGGAGGATAGGATAGGATAGAGGATAGAGGATAGGATAGGATAGGATAGGATAGAGGATAGGATAGGATAGAGGATAGGATAGGATAGAGGATAGAATAGGATAGAGGATAGGATAGGATAGAGGACAGGATAGGATAGAGGATTGGATAGGATAGAGGATATGATAGGATAGCGGATAGGATATAATGGAGTATAGGTTAGGAATGAGGATAGGATAGGGTTCAGGATAGGATAGGATAGAGAATAGGATAGGATAGAGGATAGGTTAGGATAGAGTATAGGATAGGATAGAGGATAGGATAGGATAGCGGATAGTATAGGATAGAGGATAGGATAGGATAGAGGATAGGATAGGATAGAGGATAGGATAGGATAGAGGATAGGAGACGATAGAGGATAGGATAGGATAGAGGATAGGATAGGATAGAGGATAGGATAGGATAGAGGATAGGATAGAGGATAGGATAGAGGATATGATAGGATAGCGGATAGGATATAATGGAGTATAGGATAGGAATGAGGATAGGATAGGGTTCAGGATAGGATAGCATAGAGGATAGGATAGGATAGAGGATAGGATAGGATAGAGGATAGGATAGGATAGAGGATAGGATAGGATAGAGGATAGGATAGGATAGAGGATAGGATAGGATAGAGGATAGGATAGGATAGAGGATAGGATAGGATAAAGGATAGGATAGAGGATTGGTTAGTATAAAGGATAGGAGAGGATAGAGGATAGCATAGGATTGAGGATAGGATAGGATAGAGGATAGGACAGGATAGAGCATAGGATAGGATAGGATTGAGGGTAGGATAGAGGATAGGATAGGATAGAGGATAGGATAGTATAAAGGATAGGTGAGGATAGAGAATAGGATAGCATTGAGGATAGGATAGGATAGTGGATAGGATAGGATAGAGCAGACGATAGAGGATAGGATAGGGGATTGGATAGGATAGAGGATAGGAGACGATGGAGGATAGGATAGGATAGAGGATAGAGGATAGGATAGGATAGGATAGGATAGAGGATAGGATAGGATAGAGGATAGGATAGGATAGAGGATAGAACAGGATAGAGGATAGGATAGGATAGAGGACAGGATAGGATAGAGGATTGGATAGGATAGAGGATATGATAGGATAGCGGATAGGATATAATGGAGTATAGGTTAGGAATGAGGATAGGATAGGGTTCAGGATAGGATAGGATAGAGAATAGGATAGGATAGAGGATAGGTTAGGATAGAGTATAGGATAGGATAGAGGATAGGATAGGATAGCGGATAGTATAGGATAGAGGATAGGATAGGATAGAGGATAGGATAGGATAGAGGATAGGATAGGATAGAGGATAGGAGACGATAGAGGATAGGATAGGATAGAGGATTGGATAGGATAGAGGATAGGATAGGATAGAGGATAGGATAGAGGATAGGATAGAGGATATGATAGGATAGCGGATAGGATATAATGGAGTATAGGATAGGAATGAGGATAGGATAGGGTTCAGGATAGGATAGGATAGAGGATAGGATAAGATAGAGGATAGGTTAGGATAGAGGATAGGATAGGATAGAGCATAGGATAGGATAGGATTAAGGGTAGGATAGGATAGAGGATAGGATAGGATAGAGGATAGGATAGGATAGAGGATAGGATAGAGGATAGGATAGAGGATAGGATAGGATAGAGGATATGATAGAGGATAGGATAGACGATTGGATAGGATAGAGGATATTATAGGATAGAGGATATGATACGATAGCGGATAGGATATAATGGAGTATACGATAGTAATGAGGATAGGATAGCGTTGAGGATAGGATAGGATAGAGGATAGGATAGGATAGAGGATAGGATAGGATAGAGGATAGGTTAGGATAGAGGATAGGATAGGATAGAGGATAGGATAGGATAGAGGATAGGATAGGACAGAGGATAGGATAGGATAGAGGATAGGATAGGATAGAGGATAGGATAGAGGATAGGATAGAGGATTGGGTAGGATAGAGGATATGATAGGATAGCGGATAGGATATAATGGAGTATAGGATAGGAATGAGGATAGGATAGGGTTCAGGATAGGATAGGATAGAGGATAGGATAGGATAGAGGATAGGTTAGGATAGAGGATAGGATAGGATAGAGGATAGGATAGGATAGAGGATGGGATAGGATAGAGGATAGGATATAATGGAGTATAGGATAGGAATGAGGATAGGATAGGGTTGAGGATAGGATAGGATAGAGGTTAGGATAGTGTAGAGAATAGGATAGGATAGAGGATAGGATAGGATAGAGGATAGGATAGGATAGAGGATAGGATAGGATAGAGGATAGGATAGGATAGAGGATAGGATAGGATAGAGGATAGGATAGGATAGAGGATAGGATAGGATAGAGGATAGGATAGGATAGAGGATAGGATAGGATAGAGGATAGGATAGGATAGAGGATAGGATAGGATAGAGGATAGGATAGGGGATTGGATAGGATAGAGGATAGGAGACGATGGACGATACTATAGGATACAGGATAGGATAGGATAGAGGATAGGATAGAGGATTGGTTAGTATATAGGATAGGAGAGGATACAGGACAGGATAGGATTGAGGATAGGATAGGATAGAGGATAGGATAGGATAGATGATATTATAGGATAGAGGATAGAATATGATAGAGGATACGATATTATAGAGGATACGATAGGATAGAGGATTGGAAAGGGGATTGGATAGGATAGAGGATAGGATAGAGGATAGGATAGAGGATAGGATAGGATAGAGAATAGGATAGGATAGATGATATTATAGGCAAGAGGATAGGATATGATAGAGGATACGATATTATAGAGGATAGGATAGGATAGAGTATCGGATAGGATAGAACAGAGGATAGGATGGGGGATTGGATAGGATAGAGGACAGGAGACGATAGAGGATAGTATAGGATAGAGGATAGGATAGGATAGAGAATAGGATAGAATAGATGATATTACAGGCAAGAGGATAGAATATGATAGAGGATACGATATTATAGAGGATAGGATAGGATAGAGGATAGGATCGGATAGAGGATAGGATAGGGGATTGGATAGGATAGAGGATTGGAGACGATGGAGGATAGGATAGGAGGTAGGATTGGATAGGATAGAGGATAGGATAGGATAGAGGATAGGGTAGGGGATTGGATAGGATAGAGGATAGGAGACGATGGACGATAGGATTGGATAGAGGATAGGATAGAGGATTGGTTAGTATATAGGATAGGAGAGGATACAGGACAGGATAGGATTGAGGATAGGAAAGGATAGAGGATAGGATAGGATAGAGGATATGCTAGGATAGAGGATAGGATAGGATAGAGGATAGGGTAGGATAGAGGATAGGATAGGATAGAGGATAGGATAGGATAGAGGATAGGATAGGATAGAGGATAGGATAGGATAGAGTATAGAATAGGAAAGAGCATAGGATAGGATAGGATTGAGGATAGGATAGGATAGAGGATAGGATAGGATAGAGGATAGGTTGGGGATTGGATAGGATAGAGGACAGGAGACGATAGAAGATAAGATAGGGGATTGGATAGGATAGAGGGCAGGTGACGATAGAGGATAAGTTAGGGGATTTGCTAGGATAGAGGACAGGGGACGATAGAGATTGGATAGGATAGATGATATTATAGGATAAAGGATAGGATAGGATAGAGAATAGGTTGGGGATTGGATAGGATAGAGGACAGGAGACGATAGAAGATAAGATAGGGGATTGGATAGGATAGAGGGCAGGTGACGATAGAGGATAAGATAGGGGATTTGCTAGGATAGAGGACAGGGGACGATAGAGATTGGATAGGATAGAGGATAGGATAGGATAGATGATATTATAGGATAGAGGATAGAATATGATAGAGGTTACGATATTATAGAGGATACGATAGGATAGAGGATAGGATAGGGTATGGGATAGGATAGAGGACAGGACACGATAGAGGATAAGATAGGGGATTTGATAGAATAGAGGACAGGAGAAGATAGAGAATAGGATATGATAGAGGATAGGATAGGATAGAGGATAGGATAGGATAGAGGATAGGATAGGATAGAGCAGACGATAGAGGATAGGATAGGATCGAGGATAGGATAGGGGATTGGATAGGATAGAGGATAGGAGACGATGGAGGATAGGATAGGATAGAGGATAGTGTTGAGGCGTGACCCTCAACGGTAATCCCTCGCAGGCCTACGGCAACCGTGCGAACAAAGACGGACCCTTGCCATAACTCGGCGGCATCTGGGGCCCACGCGAGCCGACCCGCGTACCCTTCGAAAATTGTCGCATCCTCGGATGTTTTAGAGGAATATGGCCTTTTACAGCTTGGGGCCCTCTAATAACGTTTACGACGTGTCCGAGGCCCCAGTCCCGCGTTCGAACGACGGTATGGTCAGCAAGGCCAACGCGACAATACATACAAGCCGAAACAGATGCGGGCCAATTGGGCCTGCTCTCGCGTAGTCTCGAAGTCCCGTTAACTACGAATTCGAAGTTCCCACCGGGGCTTGGAGAGGGGGGTCTCACCTCCACGACAAGAGGCGGTCCCAAAAAATACCTCTCCAAGTCCCATCAGCCAATGGCACTAGACTTTTGCATCCCCCGCAAGTTTTCCCCGTCAACGGGGGTGGAATGAGTGGACTTCGAGGCAGCGCACAAACTGACCAGGGAGAACCATCTCAACCGTGAAAACGCGAACAACCATATTTCGACCACGATATTCTCAAGAGCTTTTTTAATCACTGTCTAGTTAGTTGTTAATTTCTGTGTTGCTCTCTATTAATAAATTACATTTTACCGAACAACGGCATCTAATTATTTCGACGAGGTCAACTTTTGTTTAAGTTCGAAATTGACCAGTTGAGCATCGACCAACCCGTGAAGATCTCAACATAAAAATTGGTCCTTCGAGCCGGATACCAGTGACATTGGGACAAGCATCATCCTCTGAGTCACTGTGCCAATCATCGGAGAGCAAGAACAATCAACTATAGTGACAATCTACCGTCGGATCGAAGCGGCAAGGCCTATCTAAGGATCATCGACTCGGGAAATCTACGATCTGCCTGGAACCAATCCATCGCAGAGATTTCCACATCGCAGCCAAGAACGTGGAGAATCATCGAGGGCGTCCACGGATTGCAACCGTAAGGACGTCAAGCGTCGAAGCGTCGTCATCAAGGAGTCTACAGCTGTACGGAACAAGTCCACCGCAGGGAACTCCAACATCGAGACGACGTCATCATCGTAATTGTGAGTCAAAGCATAAATCATACTCGCCAATTTCGTAATTTCGTCGTAGTTCACGTAGTCGTACAATAAAGTCTGTTACGATGGCTTCTCAAGACAAGGCGCAACCCAGCGAACGCGATCTGATTCGAAAACGCGCTACTATAAAAACCAAATTAACATTGTTCAAAGGTTTTATTTCGCCGCTTACATCTTCGGAACAAATCCCTATCGCGAATATAAAAATACGCATAGCGCAAATCGAACGCGAATTTCAAAATTTTCAATTAATCCAAGAAGCGTTAGAATTAAGTGCGGAGGATAATCAGTTTGAATCACGGCTCAACGAAAGAGCCGAATTCGAAGCGCAATATTTCGAAACATTAGCTATGGCAAGGCAACTCGAGGGCGAACATGATAGGGCACAAGCTCAGGCAGACCGTCTTGCGATAAATGCACAATTGTCTCATTCTCAACAATTCTCGGGTTTGGGCGCCGGAAATTCGAACGCAGACTCTCCGTTAACGGTTCATTCGGAAACTCACACGCAGGTTAAATTACCGACCATGCAATTGCCGGAATTTAGTGGTTCTTGTGACGGATGGCCAAGTTTTTCGGACGCATTCAGGGCAGCAGTTCACGACGATGTCAAGTTGCGCGGCGTGCAGAAATTAGTTTATCTAAAATCATGCGTAAAGGGGCAAGCCGCCGGACTCATCGAATCATTAGAAACTACCGAGGCGAATTACTCGGTAGCTTGGGATATTCTCGAAAAAACGTATAACGATCCAAGGATTATTATTAACAATAGGATTCAGGCATTTTTCGAACTACAAGCATGTACGCGAAACGTGAATAAGTCGTTGACGGACTTAACGCATTTAGTAACCAAGCATTACAACGCATTGAAGGCTCTCAAAAAACCTTTTCTTGAATCGTTCCCGATTTACGCAATCACAAGCAAACTAGACGATCAAACGCGATTAAAATGGAGAGAACATACTCAGGATACCGAAATCCCGAGCATGGACGATCTTTTGCAATTTTTACATAGTCGTTGCAAAATATTAGAACCGGCAAAGAACGAGCCAATTAAGGCAACCAGTCAATCTTTTACGAACCCGAACATTCGAATCCGGAAACTATCTAATTCGAACGTGCACGCCTTAACACTTTCCGTGCAAAAGGGGCGCTGCGCATTGTGCAAGGGCAATCACTACATCCAATATTGCCAGAAATTCCTAAGCACAACCGTCGAAAGACGCATCGAAATCGTGCAGAAGGCAGGCTTGTGCATAAACTGTCTCCGACCGAATCACGATGTTACAAAGTGCACCTTTGGCACATGTAAACAATGCAACGAAAAACATAATACATTGCTGCACAAGGAGCCATCGGCTAGACTTGCAACGGTCGTATCATTAAAATCGATCTTAGGCATCGAAACGTTTATTTCCACCGCGGTTGTGTATATTCCGGACAAGGCAGGTCGTCTTATTTCATGTAGAGTCATCCTAGATTCAGCATCGCAGTCAAATCTCATGACTGAACGCTTCGCAAAAAGGTTAGGCCTTTCGTTAAAGGGAACTAACATTCCAATTATAGGGGTCAACAAGGGTGTATCCAACACCATGCACTATTCGCGTGCCACTATTCAATCGCGAATTAACAAATTCACCGCAGACGCCACATTTTTCATTCTCCCCAGCATCACCGCTACGTTACCATCTAAACAAATTTCAAAGACGCAACTTCAGATTCCGTCTAATTTGCCACTGGCAGATCCTAATTTCAACGTTCCCTCCGAGATAGATGCTTTGCTCGGCGTAGATTTGTTCTACGAAGTTCAGTGCGTTGGGAAAATAAATCTTGCGAATAGTTCGCTAATCCTAAGCAAAACTAAATTTGGTTGGGTTTTAGCAGGGACGGTACCGGGCGAAAATTCTAATCAGGCAACTCATTGCCATGTAACCCGTATTTCTTTGAATGATAACATATCAAGGTTTTGGGAATTGGAAGAAATACCGCAAAGGCCTGTTCTATCAATTGACGAGCGCACATGTGAGAAACATTACGTGGAACATATCACGCGCGACTCCGTGACCGGGAAATACACTGTAAAACTCCCATTCAAATCTTTCCCACCGAATTTAGGAGATTCATATAAGGCCGCGCTTCGCAGATTTCACGCGCTAGAAACAAAACTCGCAAGGGAACCCGCACTAAGGGAAGAATATGTCAATTTTTTAAGGGAATATCAAAAATTAGGTCATATGACGAAACTCGAATCCGCTAGTACGACTGAAGGGTACTATCTACCGCACCACGCAATAGTCAAGACAGACAGTCTGACTACTAAGGTACGCGTAGTATTTGATGCCTCAGCGAAAACTACATCAGGTCAATCACTAAACGACAATATTTTGACAGGCCCTACCATTCAAGAAGAGCTTTACGCACTCTTAATTAAATTTCGAACCTACACATACGTTATAACGGCTGACATAGAAAAGATGTATCGGCAGATCGAAGTCAGTTCCGATCACCGGATATACCAAAAGATTTTATGGCGCGAAACTCCAGACAATCCCATAGAGACGTACGCGCTAAATACCGTGACGTACGGTACATCTGCAGCCCCCTTTTTGGCAATTCGCACGTTATTCCAACTAGCCGCCGACGAAGGCGAAAATTTACCACGAGCCGCACGAGTATTACGCGAGGACTTTTATGTCGACGACATGCTAACCGGCGCGGATACTTTCGAAGAGGCGGTCGCCACTATAAACGAAATTCAATTGCTCTGCGCAAAGGGGGGGTTTAAACTTCGTAAGTGGGCGACAAATAAAGAAGGATTAATTCACGCGTTAACCGACAAGGCAGAATCTGTACATCTTAAATTAGATTTAGACACAACCATCAAGACACTCGGAGTTTATTGGAATGCGCGTACAGATGCAATTTCATATATGGTCAAGGAGTCCGCATTAACAAATAAGGTCACTAAGCGTACTATCCTTTCTAAAATCGCGACATTATTCGATCCTCTCGGACTCTTGGGACCGGTTATTGTGCGCGCAAAATTAATCATGCAAACCTTGTGGAAACTACAACTTGATTGGGATGAATCTTTACCAACGGATCTTCATACCGAGTGGGTTACCTTTTGGGAAGAATTACATGAACTCCAAAATCTTCAAATACGTAGGCATGTTATGCAAGCGGATTGCACCGAGATTCAACTCCACGGGTTTTGTGACGCGAGTGAGCGCGCCTACGGCGCTTGTCTGTACCTGCGGTCCAGCAATAAACATGGGTTAATAATTACGCAATTAATAGCTTCCAAATCAAGAGTAGCTCCGTTAAAAACCGTAACCCTTCCGAGATTAGAATTATGTGCCGCGCAACTTCTCGCACATTTATTCGCCTCCACGAAACAAGCGTTACGACATGTCAATCTTAACAAGGTGTTCTTCTGGTCAGATTCCACCGTAGCTTTGCACTGGATCAAATCAACCCCTCACACATTAAAAACCTTCATATCTCATCGCGTAACGGAGATTCAGGAAATAACGGATATTAGTGACTGGCGTCACATTGCTTCCGCCGAAAATCCGGCAGATTTCATATCTCGCGGCATGCGCTCAGTCGATTTCATTCATTGCGATCTCTGGCATCGCGGGCCATCCTGGTTAGCTCTTGAAGAAGAGCAATGGCCTATGTCTCCGCTTCAACCAATCGACGTACCAGAGTTGCGTCCAATCACAACACTAACAACTCAACTACCTGAACCCGATTTTTTAATCAGGTTCTCTTCGTTTCAGCGGCTTAAACGCGTGGTCGCGTACATGCTTCGATTCGTCCAAAACAGTTTGAAAAAGAGTCCATCATCTGGACCTTTGTCAACACGGGAATTAAATAATGCAGAACTGCGAATCGTGACACTTGTTCAACAACAAGCATACAAATCCGAACTTCGCGAAATTAAGGCATCAAGTCGAATTTCTAATTTGTCATCGTTAACTCCGATTCTAGACGACGATGGCATCTTGCGAGTGGGCGGTCGTTTGAAAAACGCGGCTCTGCCCTTCCGAGAAAAACATCCAATACTATTACCTAAATCTCATTTAGTAACTAGGTTAATTATTCACGAAGCACATCTGAAAAATCTGCACGCCGGTGTACAAGCCACATTAAATGCAATCCGCCAATACTATTGGATTCCACAAGTAAAGGGAGTAATACGAAAAATAATACATAACTGTATTATTTGTCGTCGGGCTAAGCCGGTGTCAATAAATTATCCGATGGGAAATTTACCGGCAAGTAGAGTCACATATTCACGACCGTTTTTACGATGCGGAATTGATTTTTGCGGACCATTCCTTATTAAGGAGAAAATTCATCGAAACCGCGGAAAAATCAAGGTCTACCTAGCCGTCTTTACATGCTTCGTCACTCGAGCCGTACACTTAGAAATTGTATCTGATTTAACGACAGAAGCGTTTTTAGCGGCATTGCGTCGATTCTTTTCGAGACGAGGAAGGGCTAGCGACATTTATTCCGACAATGCGACTAATTTCGTCGGCGCTAATAAGGAAATACGAGAACTGTACAGCTTCTTGAGCGACAAAACAAATAATCAGGCAATCGTTGAATCGCTCGCGAATCAGTCAATAACGTGGCATTTCATACCACCGAGGTCGCCACATTTTGGTGGCATCTGGGAAGCTGCGGTAAAATCCCTAAAGCATCACCTCGTGCGCGTAATGGGGGAGGCACTATTGTCATTCGAAGGCCTCCTGACCTTAACAGCGCAGATTGAAGCGGTCTTAAATTCGCGTCCGCTAACACCTATCTCGAGCGATCCGAACGACCTGACGGCGATAACGCCAGGTCATTTTTTAATTGGCGAGTCTCTGATAAATATGCCTGACCATGATTACGCGCAGGTGCCCGACGGACGACTCTCGTCGTGGCAACATATCCAAAAGATTAAAGCACACTTCTGGAAGCGTTGGAAGACTGAATATTTACAGGAGCTGACCGTTCGTAGGAAATGGCATTCTGGCGGGACATTCCATCTGCCGATCGGATCCATGGTCATACTGCAGGAGGACAACACCCCACCGATGAAATGGCCATTGGGTCGAGTTACCGCAATTCATCCTGGCGAAGACGGTATCATTCGCGTGGTCACTGTAAAAACCTCTCGCGGCGAATACAAGCGATCAGTAAAGCGTCTTTCTCCGTTACCAGTCGACATGTAATTATACAAGCACCCCTATATCCTAGCATAGTTTAAACTTAGTACCTAATATTATATTCATCGTATTAGCTTAGCGGTTCTTTTACTTTATCGATAAGTGCATCCAGCCGATGCTTACTTTAGTTACAAATATAAGTAAGTCCGAGTTCTAATCAACATTGAACAGTCCGTTCAAGGGGGGCGATATGTTGAGGCGTGACCCTCAACGGTAATCCCTCGCAGGCCTACGGCAACCGTGCGAACAAAGACGGACCCTTGCCATAACTCGGCGGCATCTGGGGCCCACGCGAGCCGACCCGCGTACCCTTCGAAAATTGTCGCATCCTCGGATGTTTTAGAGGAATATGGCCTTTTACAGCTTGGGGCCCTCTAATAACGTTTACGACGTGTCCGAGGCCCCAGTCCCGCGTTCGAACGACGGTATGGTCAGCAAGGCCAACGCGACAATACATGCAAGCCGAAACAGATGCGGGCCAATTGGGCCTGCTCTCGCGTAGTCTCGAAGTCCCGTTAACTACGAATTCGAAGTTCCCACCGGGGCTTGGAGAGGGGGGTCTCACCTCCACGACAAGAGGCGGTCCCAAAAAATACCTCTCCAAGTCCCATCAGCCAATGGCACTAGACTTTTGCATCCCCCGCAAGTTTTCCCCGTCAACGGGGGTGGAATGAGTGGACTTCGAGGCAGCGCACAAACTGACCAGGGAGAACCATCTCAACCGTGAAAACGCGAACAACCATATTTCGACCACGATATTCTCAAGAGCTTTTTTAATCACTGTCTAGTTAGTTGTTAATTTCTGTGTTGCTCTCTATTAATAAATTACATTTTACCGAACAACGGCATCTAATTATTTCGACGAGGTCAACTTTCGTTTAAGTTCGAAATTGACCAGTTGAGCATCGACCAACCCGTGAAGATCTCAACAGATAGGATAGGGTAGAAGATTGGATAGTATAAAGGATGGGTGAGGATAGAGAATAGGATAGCATTGAGGATAATATAGGATAGTGGATAGGATAGGATAGAGCAGACGAAAGAGGATAGGATAGGATAGAGGATAGGGTAGGAGATTGGATAGGATAGAGGATAGGATAGGGTAGATGATATTATAGGCAAGAGGATAGGATATGATAGAGGATACGATATTATAGAGGATAGGATAGGATAGAGAATAGGATAGGATAGAGGATATGTTAGGATAGAGTATAGGATAGGATAGAGGATAGGATAGGATAGAGGATAGGATAGGATAGGATAGAGGATAGGATAGGATAGAGGATAGGATAGGATAGAGGATAGGATAGGATAGAGGATAGGATAGGATAGAGGATAGAGGATAGGATAGGATAGGATAGGATAGGATAGAGGATAGGATAGGATAGAGGATAGGATAGGATAGAGGATAGGATAGGATAGAGGACAGGATAGGATAGAGGATTGGATAGGATAGAGGATATGATAGGATAGCGGATAGGATATAATGGAGTATAGGTTAGGAATGAGGATAGGATAGGGTTCAGGATAGGATAGGATAGAGAATAGGATAGGATAGAGGATAGGTTAGGATAGAGTATAGGATATGATAGAGGATAGGATAGGATAGCGGATAGTATAGGATAGAGGATAGGATAGGATAGAGGATAGGATAGGATAGAGGATAGGATAGGATAGAGGATAGGAGAGGATAGAGGATAGGATAGGATAGAGGATAGGATAGGATAGAGGATAGGATAGGATAGAGGATAGGAGAGAAGATAGGATAGAGGATACGATAGGATAGCGGATAGGATATAATGGAGTATAGTATAGGAATGAGGATAGGATAGGGTTCAGGATAGGATAGGATAGAGGATAGGATAAGATAGAGGATAGGTTAGGATAGAGGATAGGATAGGATAGGATAGAGGATAGGATAGGATAGAGGATAGGATCGTGGAGGGGGTTCGCTTCCTTCTGCGAGCGGGTTATGCTGCGGAAGGAGGCTGCGGAACGGGATCGGGAGCGTAATCACGATCCCGGCCGAAGGGGGGGGAGGCGGCGCAGGGTACGCCCCGGGGGCGTACCCCCGTTGCGACGCCTCTGACGCGAGCGGGGACGCCCTTGATGATCTCGAGGCGGGGGATCGGATATCCCCTTACACTCGGTCACCAACGGCGTCCCCGGAGGCCGCCGGGCATCTCGGGCGGGGGCTCGGATGGTCATCGGGCGGCCTAACAGGGGGGGAAGGAGCCACGTCGTCCGTTGCGTGGTGCCTTCGGATAGAGTAGGTACGGGAGGGGGCCGCGTCCCCCCCCCCCCCCTGGGTGGTATGCTAAGGCGGGGGCACACCGGATTGACATGCGCGCGCAGAGCACGGGTGCCCCCAGGAGTCTAGGGACGGACGGGGAGGAGTTAGTGGGTATACTCGGCGTTGCACCAACCAGCCGAGGAGTCCCACATAACCCGGACCACCCCCCCCCCCCGGGGGGGTTCGGGTATCCGTAACGAGATTACCTCCTCGAAAAAAAAAAAAAAAAAAAAAAAAAAAAAATAGGATAGAGGATAGGATAGAGGATAGGATAGGATCGAGGATAGGATAGGATAGAGGATAGGATAGGATAGAGGATAGGATAGGATAGAGGATAGGATAGGATAGAGGATAGGATAGGATAGAGGATAGGATAGAGGATTGGTTAGTATAAAGGATAGGAGAGGATAGAGGATAGGATAGGATAGAGGATAGGATAGGATAGAGGATATGATAGAGGATAGGATAGAGGATTGGATAGGATAGAGGATATTATAGGATAGAGGATATGATACGATAGCGGATAGGATATAATGGAGTATAGGATAGTAATGAAGATAGGATAGCGTTGAGGATAGGATAGGATAGAGGATAGGATAGGATAGAGGATAGGTTAGGATAGAGGATAGGATAGGATAGAGGATAGGATAGGATAGAGGATAGGATAGGATAGAGGATAGGATAGGATAGAGGATAGGATAGAGGATAGCATAGAGGATAGGATAGAGGATAGGATAGAGGATAGGATAGAGGATTGGATAGGATAGAGGATATTATAGGATAGAGGATATGATAGGATAGCGGATAGGATATAATGGAGTATAGGATAGGAATGAGGATAGGATAGCGTTGAGGATAGGATAGGATAGAGGATAGGATAGGATAGAGGGTAGGTTAGGATAGAGGATAGGATAGGATAGAGGATAGGATAGGAAAGAGGATAGGATAGGATAGAGGATAGGTTAGGATAGAGGATTGGATAGTATAAAGGATAGGTGAGGATAGAGAATAGGATAGCATTGAGGATAGGATAGGATAGTGGATAGGATAGGATAGAGCAGACGATAGAGGATAGGATAGGATAGAGGATAGGGTAGGAGATTGGATAGGATAGAGGATACGATAGGGTAGATGATATCATAGGCAAGAGGATAGGATATGATAGAGGATACGATAATATAGAGGATAGGATAGGATAGAGAATAGGATAGGATAGAGGATAGGTTAGGATAGTGTATAGGATAGGATAGAGGATAGGATAGCATAGAGGATAGGATAGGATAGAGGATAGGATAGGATAGAGGATAGGATAGGATAGAGGATAGGATAGCATAGAGGATAGGATAGGATAGAGGATAGGATAGGATAGAGGATAGGATAGGATAGAGGATAGGATAGGATAGGATAGAGGATAGGATAGGATAGAGGATAGGATAGGATAGAGGATAGGATAGGATAGAGGATAGGATAGAATAGAGGATAGGATAGGATAGAGGATAGGATAGGGTAGAGGATAGGATAGGATAGAGGATAGGATAGGATAGAGGATAGGATAGGATAGAAGATAGGATAGGATAGGATAGAGGATAGGATAGGATAGAGGATAGGATAGGATAGAGGATAGGATAGGATAGAGGATAGGATAGGATAGAGGATAGGATAGGATAGAGGATAGGATAGGATAGAGGATAGGATAGGATAGAGGATAGGATAGGATAGAGGATAGGATAGGATAGAGGATAGGATAGGATAGAGGATAGGATAGGATAGAGGATAGGATAGGATAGAGGATAGGATAGGATAGAGGATAGGATAGGGAATTGGATAGCATAGAGGATAGGATAGGGTTGAGGATAGGATAGGATTGAGGATAGGATAGGATAGGATAGAGAATAGTATAGCATAGATGATATTATAGGACAGAGGATAGGATAGGATAGAGGATAGGATCGTATACAGGAGGGGATAGGTGATTGGATAGGATAGAGGATAGGATAGGGTAGATGATAGGATAGAGAATAGGACAGGATAGAGGATAGGATGGGATAGAGGATAGGATCGGATAGAGGATAGGATAGGGGATTGGATAGTATAGAGGATAGGATAGGATGGAGGATAGGATAGGATAGAGGATAGGATAGGATAGAGGATAGGATTGGATAGAGGATAGGATAGGCGATTGGATAGGGTAGAGGATAGGATAGGATAGAAGATATTACAGGATAGAGGATTGGATAGGATAGAGGATAGGATAGGATAGAGGATCGGATAGGATAGAGGATAGGATAGGATAGAGGATAGGATAGGGGATTGGATAGGATAGAGGATATGATAGGTTAGATGATAGTATAGGATAGAGGATAGGATAGAGAATACGATATTATAGAGGATAGGATAGGATAGAGGATAGGATCGGATAGAGGATAGGATAGGGAATTGGATAGCATAGAGGATAGGATAGGATAGAGGATAGGATAGGGTAGAGGGTAGGATAGGATAGGATAGAGGATAGGATAGGGTAGAGGACAGGATAGGATTGAGGATAGGATAGGATAGAGGATACGATATTATAGAGGATAGGATAGGATAGAGGATAGGATAGGATAAAGGATAGGATCGGATAGAGGATAGGATAGGATAGAGGATAGAATAGGATAGGATAGAGGATAGGATAGGGTTGAGGATAGGATAGGATTGAGGATAGGATAGGATAGTGGACAGGATAGGGGATTGGATAGGATAGAGGATAGGATAGGATAGGATAGAGAATAGTATAGCATAGATGATATTATAGGACAGAGGATAGGATAGGATAGAGGATAGGATCGTATAGAGGATGGGATAGGTGATTGGATAGGATAGAGGATAGGATAGGGTAGATGATAGGATAGAGAATAGGACAGGATAGAGGATAGGATGGGATAGATGATAGGATCGGATGGAGGATAGGATAGGGGATTGGATAGTATAGAGGATAGGATAGGATGGAGGATACGATAGGATAGAGGATAGGATAGGATAGAGGATAGGATTGGATAGAGGATAGGATAGGCGATTGGATAGGGTAGAGGATAGGATAGGATAGAAGATATTACAGGATAGAGGATTGGATAGGATAGAGGATAGGATAGGATAGAGGATCGGATAGGATAGAGGATAGGATAGGATAGAGGATAGGATAGGGGATTGGATAGGATAGAGGATATGATAGGTTAGATGATAGTATAGGATAGAGGATAGGATAGAGAATACGATATTATAGAGGATAGGATAGGATAGAGGATAGGATTGGACAGAGTACAGGATAGGGGATTGGATAGGATAGAGGATAGGATAGGATAGGGGATAGGATAGGATAGAGGAGTCGATAGAGTATAGGATAGGATAGAGGATAGGATAGGATACAGGATAGGATAGGATAGAGGAGACGATAGAGGATAGGATAGGATAGAGGATAGGATAGGATGGAGGATAGGATAGGATAGAGGATAGGATAGGATAGGATAGAGGATAGAATAGGATAGGATAGAGGATAGGATAGGCTTGAGGATAGGATAGGATAGAGGATAGGATTGGATAGAGGATAGGATAGGCGATTGGATAGGGTAGAGGATAGGATAGGATAGAAGATATTACAGGATAGAGGATTGGATAGGATAGAGGATAGGATAGGATAGAGGATTGGATAGGATAGAGGATAGGATAGGATAGAGGATAGGATAGAGGATAGGATAGAGGATAGGATAGAAGATTGGATAGGATAGAGAATAGTATGTGATAGATGATACTATAGGATAGAGGATAGGATAGGATAAAGGATAGGATCGGATAGAGGATAGGATAGGGGATTGGATAGGATAGAGAATAGGATAGGCTAGATGATAGGATAGAGAATAGGATAGGAAAGAGGAGAGGATAGGATAGAGGATAGGATAGGGTAGAGGATAGGATCGTATAGAGGATAGGATAGGTGGTTGGATAGGATAGAGGATAGGATAGGGTAGATGATAGGATAGAGAATAGGACAGGATAGAGGATAGGATAGGATAGAGGATAGGATTGGACAGAGTACAGGATAGGGGATTGGATAGGATAGAGGATAGGATAGGATACAGGATAGGATAGGATAGAGGAGACGATAGAGGATAGGATAGGATAGAGGATAGGATAGGATAGAGGATATTATAGGATAGAGGATAGGATAGGATAGAGGATAGAATAGGATAGGATCGAGGATAAGATAGGGTTGAGGATAGGATATGATTGAGGATAGGATAGGATAGTGGATAGGATAGGGGATTGGATAGGATAGAGGATAGGATAGGTTAGGATAGAGAATAGTATAGCATAGATGATATTATAGGATAGGGGATAGGATAGGATAGAGGATAGGATCGTATAGAGGATGGGATAGGTGATTGGATAGGATAGAGGATAGGATAGGGTAGATGATAGGTTAGAGAATAGGATAGGATAGAGGATAGGATAGGATAGAGGATAGGATAGGATGGAGGATAGGATATAATAGAGGATAGGATAGGATAGAGGATAGGATTGGATAGAGGATAGGATAGGCGATTGGATAGGGTAGAGGATAGGATAGGATAGAAGATATTACAGGATAGAGGATTGGATAGGATAGAGGATAGGATAGGATAGAGGATCGGATAGGATAGAGGATAGGATAGGATAGAGGATAGGATAGGGGATTGGATAGGATAGAGGATATGATAGGTTAGATGATAGTATAGGATAGAGGATAGGATAGAGAATACGATATTATAGAGGATAGGATAGGATAGAGGATAGGATCGGATAGAGGATAGGATAGGGAATTGGATAGCATAGAGGATAGGATAGGATAGAGGATAGGATAGGGTAGAGGGTAGGATAGGATAGGATAGAGGATAGGATAGGGTAGAGGACAGGATAGGATTGAGGATAGGATAGGATAGAGGATACGATATTATAGAGGATAGGATAGGATAGAGGATAGGATAGGATAAAGGATAGGATCGGATAGAGGATAGGATAGGATAGAGGATAGAATAGGATAGGATAGAGGATAGGATAGGGTTGAGGATAGGATAGGATTGAGGATAGGATAGGATAGTGGACAGGATAGGGGATTGGATAGGATAGAGGATAGGATAGGATAGGATAGAGAATAGTATAGCATAGATGATATTATAGGACAGAGGATAGGATAGGATAGAGGATAGGATCGTATAGAGGATGGGATAGGTGATTGGATAGGATAGAGGATAGGATAGGGTAGATGATAGGATAGAGAATAGGACAGGATAGAGGATAGGATGGGATAGAGGATAGGATCGGATGGAGGATAGGATAGGGGATTGGATAGTATAGAGGATAGGATAGGATGGAGGATACGATAGGATAGAGGATAGGATAGGATAGAGGATAGGATTGGATAGAGGATAGGATAGGCGATTGGATAGGGTAGAGGATAGGATAGGATAGAAGATATTACAGGATAGAGGATTGGATAGGATAGAGGATAGGATAGGATAGAGGATCGGATAGGATAGAGGATAGGATAGGATAGAGGATAGGATAGGGGATTGGATAGGATAGAGGATATGATAGGTTAGATGATAGTATAGGATAGAGGATAGGATAGAGAATACGATATTATAGAGGATAGGATAGGATAGAGGATAGGATTGGACAGAGTACAGGATAGGGGATTGGATAGGATAGAGGATAGGATAGGATAGGGGATAGGATAGGATAGAGGAGTCGATAGAGTATAGGATAGGATAGAGGATAGGATAGGATACAGGATAGGATAGGATAGAGGAGACGATAGAGGATAGGATAGGATAGAGGATAGGATAGGATGGAGGATAGGATAGGATAGAGGATAGGATAGGATAGGATAGAGGATAGAATAGGATAGGATAGAGGATAGGATAGGCTTGAGGATAGGATAGGATAGAGGATAGGATTGGATAGAGGATAGGATAGGCGATTGGATAGGGTAGAGGATAGGATAGGATAGAAGATATTACAGGATAGAGGATTGGATAGGATAGAGGATAGGATAGGATAGAGGATTGGATAGGATAGAGGATAGGATAGGATAGAGGATAGGATAGAGGATAGGATAGAGGATAGGATAGAAGATAGGATAGAAGATTGGATAGGATAGAGAATAGTATGTGATAGATGATACTATAGGATAGAGGAGAGGATAGGATAAAGGATAGGATCGGATAGAGGATAGGATAGGGGATTGGATAGGATAGAGAATAGGATAGGCTAGATGATAGGATAGAGAATAGGATAGGAAAGAGGAGAGGATAGGATAGAGGATAGGATAGGGTAGAGGATAGGATCGTATAGAGGATAGGATAGGTGGTTGGATAGGATAGAGGATAGGATAGGGTAGATGATAGGATAGAGAATAGGACAGGATAGAGGATAGGATAGGATAGAGGATAGGATTGGACAGAGTACAGGATAGGGGATTGGATAGGATAGAGGATAGGATAGGATACAGGATAGGATAGGATAGAGGAGACGATAGAGGATAGGATAGGATAGAGGATAGGATAGGATAGAGGATATTATAGGATAGAGGATAGGATAGGATAGAGGATAGAATAGGATAGGATCGAGGATAGGATAGGGTTGAGGATAGGATATGATTGAGGATAGGATAGGATAGTGGATAGGATAGGGGATTGGATAGGATAGAGGATAGGATAGGTTAGGATAGAGAATAGTATAGCATAGATGATATTATAGGATAGGGGATAGGATAGGATAGAGGATAGGATCGTATAGAGGATGGGATAGGTGATTGGATAGGATAGAGGATAGGATAGGGTAGATGATAGGATAGAGAATAGGATAGGATAGAGGATAGGATAGGATAGAGGATAGGATAGGATGGAGGATAGGATATAATAGAGGATAGGATAGGATAGAGGATAGGATTGGATAGAGGATAGGATAGGCGATTGGATAGGGTAGAGGATAGGATAGGATAGAAGATATTACAGGATAGAGGATTGGATAGGATAGAGGATAGGATAGGATAGAGGATCGGATAGGATAGAGGATAGGATAGGATAGAGGATAGGATAGAGGATAGGATAGAGGATAGGATAGAGGATAGGATAGAGGATAGGATAGAGGATAGGATAGAAGATTGGATAGGATAGAGAATAGTATATGATAGATGATACTATAGGATAGAGGATAGGATAGGATAAAGGATAGGATCGGATAGAGGATAGGATAGGGGATTGGATAGGATAGAGAATAGGATAGGCTAGATGATAGGATAGAGAATAGGATAGGAAAGAGGAGAGGATAGGATAGAGGATAGGATAGGGTAGAGGATAGGATCGTATAGAGGATAGGATAGGTGGTTGGATAGGATAGAGGATAGGATAGGGTAGATGATAGGATAGAGAATAAGACAGGATAGAGGATAGGATAGGATAGAGGATAGGATTGGACAGAGTACAGGATAGGGGATTGGATAGGATAGAGGATAGGTTAGGATACAGGATAGGATAGGATGGAGGATAGGATAGGATAGAGGATAGGATCGGATAGAGGATAGGATAGGGAATTGGATAGCATAGAGGATAGGATAGGATAGAGGATAGGATCGGATAGAGGATAGGATAGGACATTGGATAGCATAGAGGATAGGATAGGATAGAGGATAGGATAGGTTAGAGGGTAGGATAGGATAGGATAGAGGATAGGATAGGGTAGAGGGTAGGATAGGATAGGATAGAGGATAGGATAGGGTAGAGGATAGGATAGAGTAGAGTATAGGATACCGAATAGGATAGGATAGAGGATAAGATGGGATAGAGGATAGGATCGGATAGAGGATTGGGTAGGATAGAGGATAGGATCGTATAGAGGATAGGATAGGTGATTGGATAGGATAGAGGATAGGATAGGATTGAGGATAGGATCGTATAGCGGATAGGATAGGATAGAGCAGACGATAGAGGATAAGATAGAGAATAGGATAGGATAGATGATAGTATAGGGTAGAGGATAGGATAGAGAATAGGATAGGATAGAGGACAGAATAGGGTAGATGATATTATAGGATAGAGGATAGGATAGGATAGAGGATAGGTTCGGATAGAGGATAGGATAGGGGATTGGATAGAATAGAGGATCGGATAGGATAGAGGATAGGATAGGGTAGAGGATAGGATAGGATAGAGGATAGGATAGGGTAGAGTATAGGATACAGAATAGGATGGGATAGAGGATAGGATGGGATAGAGGATAGGATCGGATAGAGGATTGGGTAGGATAGAGGATAGGATCGTATAGAGGATAGGATAGGTGATTGGATAGGATAGATGATAGGATAGGATTGAGGATAGGATGGGATAGTGGATAGGATAGGATAGAGAATAGGATAGGATATTGTAGAGGATAGGATAGAGAATAGGATAGGATAGAGAATAGGATAGGATAGAGGATAAGATAAGATAGAGGATAGGATAGGATAGAGAATAGTATAGGATAAATGATATTATAGGATAGAGGATAGGATAGGGTAGAGGATAGGATAGAGAATAGGATAGGATAGAGGATAAGATATAATAGAGGATAGGATAGGATAGAGAATAGTATAGGATGAATGATATTATAGGATAGAGGATAGGATAGGGTAGAATATAGGATAGAGAATAGGATAGGATAGAGAAAAGTATAGGATAGATGATATCATAGGATAGAGGATAGGATAGGATAGAGGATAGGATAGGGTAGAGGATAGGATAGGATAGAGGATAGGATAGGATAGAGTATAGGATACAGAATAGGATAGGATATAGGATAGGATAGGATAGAGGATAGGAACGGATAGAGGATAGGATAAGGAATTGGATAGGATAGAAGATAGGATAGGATAGAGGATAGGATAGGGTAGAGGATAGGATAGGATAGAGGATAGGATAGGATAGAGTATAGGATACAGAATAGGATAGGATATAGGATAGGATAGGATAGAGGATAGGATCGGATAGAGGATAGGGTACGATAGAGGATAGGATCGGATACAGGATAGGATACGATAGAGGATAGTATAGGATAGAGGATAGGATAGGATAGAGAATAGTATAGGATAGAGGATAGGATAGGATAGAGGATACGATATTATAGAGGATAGGATAGGATAGAGGATAGGATCGGATAGTGGATAGGATAGGGGATTGGATATAATAGAGGATAGGGTAGAGGATAGGATAGTATAGTGGATAGGATAGGATAGAGCAGACGATAGAGGATAGGATAGAGAATAGGATATGATAGATGATAGTATAGGGTAGAGGATAGGATAGAGAATAGGATTGGATAGAGGATAGGATAGGATAGAGGATTGGATCGGATAGAGGATACGATAGAGGATATTACAGGATAGAGGATAGGATAGTATACAGGATAGGATAGAATAGAGGATAGGAGAGGATTGAGGATAGGATAGGATAGTGGATAGGATAGGATAGAACAGACAATAGAGGATAGGATAGAGAATAGGATAGGTTAGATGATAGTGTAGGATAGAGGATAGGATAGAGGACACGATATTATAGAGGATAGGATAGGGTAGAGGATAGGATAGAGGATTGGATAGGATAGAGGATATTATAGGATAGAGGATAGGATAGGGTAGAGGATAGGATACGATAGAGGATAGGATAGGATAGAGGATAGGATAGGGTATAGTATAGGATACAGAATTGGATAGGATAGAGGATAGGATAGGATAGAGGATAGGATCGGAAAGAGGATAGGTTAGGATAGAGGATAGGATCGTATAGAGGATAGGATAGGTGATTGGATAGGATAGATGATAGGATAGGATTGAGGATAGGATGGGATAGTGGATAGGATAGGATAGAGCAGACGATAGGGGATAGGATAGAGAATAGGATAGGATAGGGTAGAGGATAGGATAGAGAATAGGATAGGATAGAGGATAAGATAGGATAGAGGATAGGATAGGATAGAGAATAGTATAGGATGAATGATATTATAGGATAGAGGATAGGATAGGGTAGAGGATAGGATAGAGAATAGGATAGGATAGAGAATAGTATGGGATAGATGATATTATAGGATGGAGGATAGGATAGGATAGAGCATAGGATAGAGGATAGGATAGGGTAGATGATAGGATACAGAATAGGATAGGATAGAGGATAGGATAGTATAGAGGATAGGATCGGATAGAGGATAGGATACGATAGAGGATAGGGTAGAGAATAGGATAGGTTAGATGATAGTGTAGGATAGATGATAGGATAGAGGACATCATATTATAGAAGATAGGATAGGATAGAGGATTGGATAGGGGATTGGATAGGATAGAGGATAGGATAGGATAGGATAGATGATAATATAGGATAGAGGATAGGATAGGATTGAGGATAGGATAGGATAGTGGATAGGATAGGACAGAGCAGACGATAGAGGAGAGGATAGAGAATAGGATACGATAGATGATAGTATAGGATGGAGGATAGGATAGGATAGAGGATAGGATAGAGAATAGGATAGGATAGAGGATAGGATAGGATAGGGAATAGGCTCGGATAGAGGATAGGATAGGGGATTGAATAGGATAGAGGATACGATAGGATAGAGGATAGGATAGGGTAGAGGATAGGATAGAGAATAGGATAGGATAGAGGATAGGATAGGATAGAGGATAGGATCGGATAGAGGATAGGATACGATAGAGGATCGTATAGGATAGAGGATAGGATAGGATAGAGAATAGTATAGGATAGATGATATTATAGGATAGAACAGACGATAGAGGATAGGATAGAGAATAGGATAGGTTAGATGATAGTATAGGATAGAGGATAAGATAGAGAATAGGATAGGTTAGATGATAGTATAGGATAGAGGATAGGATAGAGAATACGATATTATAGAGGATAGGATAGCATAGAGGATTATATAGGGGATTGGATAGGAGAGACGATAGGAGACGATAGAGGATAGTATAGGATAGAGGATATCATAGGGTAGAGAATAGTATAGGATAGATGATATTATAGGATAGAGGATAGGATGGGATAGAGGATAGGATGTGGGATTGGATATTATAGAGCATAGGAGAGGATAGAGGATAGGATAGGGAAGTGGATAGGATAGAGAATAGGATAGGATAGAGGATAGGAGAGGATAGAGGATAGGATCGGATAGAGGATTGGATAGAGAATACGATAGGTTCGATGATAGTATAGGATAGAGGATAGGATAGAGGATACGATATTATAGAGGATAGGATAGGGCAGAGGATAGGATAGAGGATTGGATAGGATAAAGGATATTATAGGATAGAGGATAGGATAGGATAGATGATAGGATAGGGGATAGGATAGGGGATTGGATAGGATAGAGGATATGATAGGATAGAAGATAGGATAGGATAGAGGATAGGAGAGGATTCAGGATAGGATAGGATAGTGGATAGGATAGGATAGAACAGACGATAGAGGATAGGATAGAGAATAGGATAGGATAGAGGATAGGATAGTATAGAGGATAGGATCGGATAGAGGATAGGATACGATAGAGGATAGGATAGAGAATAGGATAGGTTAGATGATAGTGTAGGATAGAGGATAGGATAGAGGACATGATATTATAGAGGATAGGATAGGATAGAGGATTGGATAGGGGATTGGATAGGATAGAGGATAGGATAGGATAGGATAGATGATAATATAGGATAGAGGATAGGATAGGAGTGAGGATAGGATAGGATTCAGGATAGGAGAGGATAGTGGATAGGATAGGATAGAACAGACGATAGAGGATAGGATAGAAAATAGGATAGGTTAGATGATAGTATAGGATAGAGGATAGGATAGAGAATACGATATTATAGAGGTTAGGATAGGATAGAGGATAGGATTGGACAGAGTACAGGATAGGGGATTGGATAGGATAGAGGATAGGATAGGATACAGGATAGGATAGGATAGAGGAGACGATAGAGGATAGGATAGGATAGAGGGTAGGATAGGATAGGATAGAGGATATTATAGGATAGAGGATAGGATAGGATAGAGGATAGAATAGGATAGGATAGAGGATAGGATAGGGTTGAAGAAAGGATAGGATTGAGGATAGGATAGGATAGTGGATAGGATAGGGGATTGGATAGGATAGAGGATAGGATAGGATAGCGGATAGGATAGGATAGAGGATAGGATAGGATAGAGGACGGGATCGGATAGTTGATAGGATAGTGGATTGGATAGGATAGAGGATAGGATAGGATAGAGGATAGGATAGGATAGAGGATAGCATAGGGTAGAGGGTAGGATAGGATAGGATAGAGGATAGGATAGGGTAGAGGATAGGATAGGATTGAGGATAGGATAGGATAGAGGATACGATATTATAGAGGATAGGATAGGATAGAGGATAGGATCGGATAGAGGATAGGATAGGGAATTGGATAGGATAGAGGATAGGATAGGATAGAGGATAGGATAGGATAGAGGATAGGATAGGATAGAGGATAGGATAGGGTAGAGGGTAGGATAGGATAGGATAGAGGATAGGATAGGGTAGAGGATAGGATAGGATTGAGGATAGGATAGGATAGAGGATAGGGTACAGGATTGGATAGGATAGAGGATAGTATAGGATACAGGATAAGATAGGGTAGAGAATAGTATAGGATGGATGATATTATAGGATAGAGGATAGGATAGGATAAAGGATAGGATCGGATAGAGGATAGGATACGGGATTGGATAGGATAGAGGATAGCATAGGGTAGATGTTAGGATAGAGAATAGGATAGGAAAGAGGATAGGATAGGATAGATGATAGGATAGGGTAGAGGATAGAGGATAGGATAGCATAGAGGATAGGATCGGATAGAGGATAGGATACGATAGAGGATAGTATAGGATAGAGAATAGTATAGGATAGATGATACTATAGGATAGAGGATAGGATAGGATAAAGGATAGGATAGGATAGAGGATACGATATTATAGAGGATAGGATAGGATAGAGGATAGGATCGGATAGAGGATAGGATAGGGGATTGGATAGGATAGAGGATAGGATAGGATAGAGGGTAGGATAGGATAGAGGATAGGATTGGATAGGATAGAGGATAGGATAGGGTAGGGGATAGGATAGGATTGAGGATAGGGTAGGATAGATTATACGATATTATAGAGGACAGGATAGGATAGAGGATAGGATCGGATAGAGGATAGGATCGGATAGAGGATAGGATAGGCGATTGGATAGGGTAGAGGATAGGATAGGATAGAGGATATTATAGGATAGAGGATAGGATAGGCGATTGGATAGGGTAGAGGATAGGATAGGATAGAGGATAGGATCGGATAGAGGATATAATAGGGGATTGGATAGGATAGAGGATAGGATAGGACACAGGAGAGGATAGGATAGAGGATAGGATAGAGGATAGGATAGAGGATAGGATAGAGGATAGGATAGAGGACAGGATAGAAGATTGGATAGGATAGAGAATAGTATAGGATAGATGATACTATAGGATAGAGGATAGGATAGGATAAAGGATAGGATCGGATAGAGGATAGGATAGGGGATTGGATAGGATAGAGGATAGGATAGGGGATTGGATAGGATAGAGGATAGGATAGGATAGAGGATAGGATAGGATAGAAGATAGGATAGGGTAGAGGATAGGATAGGATAGAGGATAGGATCGGACAGAGGATAGGATAGAGGATAGGATAGGATAGAGGATAGGATAGGATAGAGGATCGGATACGATAGAGGATAGGATAGGGGATTGGATAGGATAGAGGATAGGATAGGATACAGGATAGGATAGGATAGAGCAGACGATAGAGGATATGATAGGATAGAGGATAGGATAGGATAGCGGATAGGATAGGATAGAGAATAGGCTCGGATAGAGGATATGATAGGGGATTGAATAGGATAGAGGATACGATAGGATAGAGGATAGGATAGGGTAGAGGATAGGATAGAGAATTGGATAGGATAGAGGATAGGATAGGATACAGGATAGGATCGGATAGAGGATAGGATACGATAGAGGATCGTATAGGATAGAGGATAGGATAGGATAGAGAATAGTATAGGATAGATGATATTATAGGATAGAACAGACGATAGAGGATAGGATAGAGAATAGGATAGGTTAGATGATAGTATAGGATAGAGGATAGGATAGAAAATAGGATACGTTAGATGATAGTATACGATAGAGGATAGGATAGAGAATACGATATTATAGAGGATAGGATAGCATAGAGGATTATATAGGGGATTGGATAGGAGAGACGATAGGAGACGATAGAGGATAGTATAGGATAGAGGATATCATAGGGTAGAGAATAGTATAGGATAGATGATATTATAGGATAGAGGATAGGATAGGATAAAGGATAGGATCGGATAGAGGATAGGATAGGTGATTGGATAGGATAGAGGATAGGATAGGGTAGATGATAGGATAGAGAATAGGATAGGATAGAGGATAGGATAGGATAGAGGATAGGATCGGATAGAGGATAGGATAGGCGATTGGATAGGGTAGAGGATAGGATAGGATAGAGAATAGTATAGGATAGAGGATAGGATAGGATAGAGGATACGATATTATAGAGGATAGGATAGGATAGAGGATAGGATCGGATAGAGGATAGGATAGGGGATTGGATAGGATAGAGGATAGGATAGGATAGAGGGTAGGATAGGATAGAGGATAGGATAGGATAGGATAGAGGATAGGATAGGGTAGGGGATAGGATAGGATTGAGGATAGGGTAGGATAGATTATACGATATTATAGAGGACAGGATAGGATAGAGGATAGGATCGGATAGAGGATAGGATAGGGAATTGGATAGGATAAAGGATAGGATAGGATAGAGGATAGGATAGGGTAGAGGGTAGGATAGGATAGGATAGAGGATAGGATACGATTGAGGATAGGATAGGATAGAGGATAGGGTACAGGATTGGATAGGATAGAGGATAGTATAGGATACAGGATAAGATAGGATAGAGAATAGTATAGGATAGATGATATTATAGGATAGAGGATAGGATAGGATAAAGGATAGGATCGGATAGAGGATAGGATAGGTGATTGGATAGGATAGAGGATAGGATAGGGTAGATGATAGGATAGAGAATAGGATAGGATAGAGGATAGGATAGGGGATTGGATAGGATAGAGGATAGGATAGGATAGAGGATAGGATAGGATAGAAGATAGGATAGGGTAGAGGATAGGATAGGGGATTGGATAGGATAGAGGATAGGATAGGGGATTGGATAGGATAGAGGATAGGATAGGATAGAGGATAGGATAGGATAGAAGATAGGATAGGGTAGAGGATAGGATAGGATAGAGGATAGGATCGGACAGAGGATAGGATAGGATAGAGGATAGGATCGGACAGAGGATAGGATAGGATACAGGATAGGATAGGATAGAGCAGACGATAGAGGATATGATAGGATAGAGGATAGGATAGGATAGCGGATAGGATAGGATGGAGTATAGGATAGGGGATTCGATAGGATAGAGGATAGGATCGGATAGAGGGTAGGATACGATAGAGGATAGTATAGGATAGAGGACAGGATATGATAGAGAATAGTATAGGATAGAGGATAGGATAGGATAGAGGATACGATATTATAGAGGACAGGATAGGATAGAGGATAGGATCGGATAGAGGATAGGATAGGGAATTGGATAGGATAAAGGATAGGATAGGATAGAGGATAGGATAGGGTAGAGGGTAGGATAGGATAGGATAGAGGATAGGATACGATTGAGGATAGGATAGGATAGAGGATAGGGTACAGGATTGGATAGGATAGAGGATAGTATAGGATACAGGATAAGATAGGATAGAGAATAGTATAGGATAGATGATATTATAGGATAGAGGATAGGATAGGATAAAGGATAGGATCGGATAGAGGATAGGATAGGTGATTGGATAGGATAGAGGATTGGATAGGGTAGATGATAGGATAGAGAATAGGATAGGATAGAGGATAGGATAGGATAGAGGATAGGATCGGATAGAGGATAGGATAGGCGAATGGATAGGGTAGAGGATAGGATAGGATAGAGGATATTATAGGATAGAGGATTGGATCGGATAGAGGATACGATATTATAGAGGATAGGATAGGATAGAGGATAGGATCGGATAGAGGATATAATAGGGGATTGGATAGGACACAGGAGAGGATAGGATAGAGGATAGGATAGAGGATAGGATAGAGGATAGGATAGAGGATAGGATAGAGGATAGGATACAGGATAGGATAGAGGACAGGATAGAAGATTGGATAGGATAGAGAATAGTATAGGATAGATGATACTATAGGATAG
Organism: Halictus rubicundus; assembly: GCF_050948215.1. Lineage (NCBI taxonomy): Eukaryota > Metazoa > Arthropoda > Insecta > Hymenoptera > Halictidae > Halictus > Halictus rubicundus. The sequence goes on from NW_027488690.1 coordinate 97,189, forward strand.
AGGATAGGATAGGATAAAGGATAGGATCGGATAGAGGATAGGATAGAGGATTGGATAGGATACAGGATAGGATAGGATAGAGCAGACGATAGAGGATATGATAGGATAGAGGATAGGATAGGATAGCGGATAGGATAGGATGGAGTATAGGATAGGGGATTCGATAGGATAGAGGATAGGATAGGATACAGGATAGGATAGGATAGAAGATAGGATAGGGTAGAGGATAGGATAGGATAGAGGATAGGATCGGACAGAGGATAGGATAGAGGATAGGATAGGATAGAGAATAGGATAGGATAGAGGATCGGATACGATAGAGGATAGGATAGGGGATTGGATAGGATAGAGGATAGGATAGGATACAGGATAGGATAGGATAGAGCAGACGATAGAGGATATGATAGGATAGAGGATAGGATAGGATAGCGGATAGGATAGGATGGAGTATAGGATAGGGGATTCGATAGGATAGAGGATAGGATAGGATACAGGATAGGATAGGATAGAGCAGACGATAGAGGATATGATAGGATAGAGGATAGGATAGGATAGCGGGTAGGATAGGATGGAGTATAGGATAGGGGATTCGATAAGATAGAGGATAGGATAGGATAGAGGATAGGATAGGATACAGAATAGGATGGGATAGAGGATAGGATAGGAGAGAGGATAGGATCGGATAGAGGGTAGGATACGATAGAGGATAGTATAGGATAGAGGACAGGATATGATAGAGAATAGTATAGGATAGAGGATAGGATAGGATAGAGGATACGATATTATAGAGGATAGGATAGGATAGAGGATAGGATCGGATAGAGGATAGGATCGGATACAGGATAGGATAGGGGATTGGATAGGATAGAGGATAGGATAGGATAGAGGATAGGATAGAGGACAGGATAGAAGATTGGATAGGATAGAGAATAGTATAGGATAGATGATATTATAGGATAGAGGATAGGATATGATAGAGGATAGGATAGGGTAGAGGATAGGATAGAGAATAGGATAGGATAGAGGATAGGATAGTATAGAGGATAGGATCGGATAGAGTATAGGATACGATAGAGGATAGGATAGAGTATAGGATAGGTTAGATGATAGTGTAGGATAGAGGATAGGATAGAGGATACGATATTATAGAGGATAGGATAGGGTAGAGGATAGGATATGATAGAGAATAGTATAGGATAGAGGATAGGATAGGATAGAGGATACGATATTATAGAGGATAGGATAGGATAGAGGATAGGATCGGATAGAGGATAGGATAGGGGATTGGATAGGATAGAGGATAGGATAGGATAGAGGGTAGGATAGGATAGAGGATAGGATAGGATAGGATAGAGGATAGGATAGGGTAGGGGATAGGATAGGATTGAGGATAGGGTAGGATAGATTATACGATATTATAGAGGACAGGATAGGATAGAGGATAGGATCGGATAGAGGATAGGATAGGGAATTGGATAGGATAAAGGATAGGATAGGATAGAGGATAGGATAGGGTAGAGGGTAGGATAGGATAGGATAGAGGATAGGATACGATTGAGGATAGGATAGGATAGAGGATAGGGTACAGGATTGGATAGGATAGAGGATAGTATAGGATACAGGATAAGATAGGATAGAGAATAGTATAGGATAGATGATATTATAGGATAGAGGATAGGATAGGATAAAGGATAGGATCGGATAGAGGATAGGATAGGTGATTGGATAGGATAGAGGATAGGATAGGGTAGATGATAGGATAGAGAATAGGATAGGATAGAGGATAGGATAGGATAGAGGATAGGATCGGATAGAGGATAGGATAGGCGATTGGATAGGGTAGAGGATAGGATAGGATAGTGGATATTATAGGATAGAGGATTGGATAGGATAGAGGATACGATATTATAGAGGATAGGATAGGATAGAGGATAGGATCGGATAGAGGATATAATAGGGGATTGGATAGGATAGAGGATAGGATAGGACACAGGAGAGGATAGGATAGAGGATAGGATAGAGGATAGGATAGAGGATAGGATAGAGGATAGGATAGAGGACAGGATAGAAGATTGGATAGGATAGAGAATAGTATAGGATAGATGATACTATAGGATAGAGGATAGGATAGGATAAAGGATAGGATCGGATAGAGGATAGGATAGGGGATTGGATAGGATAGAGGATAGGATAGGATACAGGATAGGATAGGATAGAGCAGACGATAGAGGATATGATAGGATAGAGGATAGGATAGGATAGCGGATAGGATAGGATGGAGTATAGGATAGGGGATTCGATAGGATAGAGGATAGGATAGGATAGAGGATAGGATAGGATACAGAATAGGATGGGATAGAGGATAGGATAGGAGAGAGGATAGGATCGGATAGAGGGTAGGATACGATAGAGGATAGTATAGGATAGAGGACAGGATATGATAGAGAATAGTATAGGATAGAGGATAGGATAGGATAGAGGATACGATATTATAGAGGATAGGATAGGATAGAGGATAGGATCGGATAGAGGATAGGATCGGATACAGGATAGGATAGGGGATTGGATAGGATAGAGGATACGATAGGATAGAGGATAGGATAGGATAGAGGATAGGATCGGATAGAGGATACGATATTATAGAGGACAGGATAGGATAGAGGATAGGATCGGATAGAGGATAGGATAGGGAATTGGATAGGATAAAGGATAGGATAGGATAGAGGATAGGATCGGATAGAGGATAGGATAGGGAATTGGATAGCATAGAGGATAGGATAGGATAGAGGATAGGATAGGGTAGAGGGTAGGATAGGATAGGATAGAGGATAGGATAGGGTAGAGGATAGGATAGGATTGAGGATAGGATCGTATAGAGGATAGGATAGATGATTGGATAGGATAGATGATAGGATAGGATTGAGGATAGGATGGGATAGTGGATAGGATAGGATAGAGCAGACGATAGGGGATAGGATAGAGAATAGGATAGGATAGGGTAGAGGATAGGATAGAGAATAGGATAGGATAGAGGATAAGATAGGATAGAGGATAGGATAAGATAGAGAATAGTATAGGATAAATGATATTATAGGATAGAGGATAGGATAGGGTAGAGGATAGGATAGAGAATAGGATAAGATAGAGAATAGTATAGGATAGATGATATTATAGGATAGAGGATAGGATATGATAGAGGATAGGATAGGGTAGAGGATAGGATAGAGAATAGGATAGGATAGAGGATAGGATAGTATAGAGGATAGGATCGGATAGAGTATAGGATACGATAGAGGATAGGATAGAGTATAGGATAGGTTAGATGATAGTGTAGGATAGAGGATAGGATAGAGGACATGATATTATAGAGTATAGGATAGGATAGAGGATTGGATAAGGGATTGGATAGGATAGAGGATAGGATAGGATAGGATAGATGATAATATAGGATAGAGGATAGGATAGGATACAGGATAGGATAGGATAGAGGATAGGAGAGGATTGAGGATAGGATAGGATAGAGAATAGTATAGGATAGATGTTATTATAGGATAGAGGATAGGATGGGGTAGAGGATAGGATTGAGAATAGGATACGATAAAGGATTGGATAGGATAGAGAATATTATAGGATAGAGGATAGGATAGGATACAGGATAGGATAGGATAGAGGATAGGAGAGGATTGAGGATAGGATAGGATAGAGGATGGAATAGGATAGAACTGACGATAGAGGATTGGATAGAGAATAGGAGAGGTTTGATGATAATGTAGGATAGAGGATAGGATAGAGGATACGATATTATAGAGGATAGGATAGGGTAGAGGATAGGATATGATAGAGAATAGTATAGGATAGAGGATAGGATAGGATAGAGGATACGATATTATAGAGGATAGGATAGGATAGAGGATAGGATCGGATAGAGGATAGGATAGGGGATTGGATAGGATAGAGGATAGGATAGGATAGAGGGTAGGATAGGATAGAGGATAGGATAGGATAGGATAGAGGATAGGATAGGGTAGGGGATAGGATAGGATTGAGGATAGGGTAGGATAGATTATACGATATTATAGAGGACAGGATAGGATAGAGGATAGGATCGGATAGAGGATAGGATAGGGAATTGGATAGGATAAAGGATAGGATAGGATAGAGGATAGGATAGGGTAGAGGGTAGGATAGGATAGGATAGAGGATAGGATACGATTGAGGATAGGATAGGATAGAGGATAGGATCGGACAGAGGATAGGATAGAGGAGAGGATAGGATAGAGGATAGGATAGGATAGAGGATCGGATACGATAGAGGATAGGATAGGGGATTGGATAGGATAGAGGATAGGATAGGATAGAGGATAGGATAGGATACAGAATAGGATGGGATAGAGGATAGGATAGGAGAGAGGATAGGATCGGATAGAGGGTAGGATACGATAGAGGATAGTATAGGATCGAGGACAGGATATGATAGAGAATAGTATAGGATAGAGGATAGGATAGGATAGAGGATACGATATTATAGAGGACAGGATAGGATAGAGGATAGGATAGGGAATTGGATAGGATAAAGGATAGGATAGGATAGAGGATAGGATAGGGTAGAGGGTAGGATAGGATAGGATAGAGGATAGGATACGATTGAGGATAGGATAGGATAGAGGATAGGGTACAGGATTGGATAGGATAGAGGATAGTATAGGATACAGGATAAGATAGGATAGAGAATAGTATAGGATAGATGATATTATAGGATAGAGGATAGGATAGGATAAAGGATAGGATCGGATAGAGGATAGGATAGGTGATTGGATAGGATAGAGGATAGGATAGGGTAGATGATAGGATAGAGAATAGGATAGGATAGAGGATAGGATAGGATAGAGGATAGGATCGGATAGAGGATAGGATAGGCGAATGGATAGGGTAGAGGATAGGATAGGATAGAGGATATTATAGGATAGAGGATTGGATAGGATAGAGGATACGATATTATAGAGGATAGGATAGGATAGAGGATAGGATCGGATAGAGGATATAATAGGGGATTGGATAGGATAGAGGATAGGATAGGACACAGGAGAGGATAGGATAGAGGATAGGATAGAGGATAGGATAGAGGATAGGATAGAGGATAGGATAGAGGATAGGATAGAGGATAGGATAGAGGATAGGATAGAGGACAGGATAGAAGATTGGATAGGATAGAGAATAGTATAGGATAGATGATACTATAGGATAGAGGATAGGATATAATAAAGGATAGGATCGGATAGAGGATATGATAGAGGATTGGATAGGATAGAGGATAGGATAGGGGATTGGATAGGATAGAGGATAGGATAGGATAGAGGATAGGATAGGATAGAAGATAGGATAGGGTAGAGGATAGGATAGGATTGAGGATAGGATCGGACAGAGGATAGGATAGAGGATAGGATAGGATAGAGGATAGGATAGGATAGAGGACCGGATACGATAGAGGATAGGATAGGGGATTGGATAGGATAGAGGATAGGATAGGATACAGGATAGGATAGGATAGAGCAGACGATAGAGGATATGATAGGATAGAGGATAGGATAGGATAGCGGATAGGATAGGATGGAGTATAGGATAGGGGATTCGATAGGATAGAGGATAGGATAGGATACAGGATAGGATAGGATAGAGCAGACGATAGAGGATATGATAGGATAGAGGATAGGATAGGATAGCGGATAGGATAGGATGGAGTATAGGATAGGGGATTCGATAAGATAGAGGATAGGATAGGATAGAGGATAGGATAGGATACAGAATAGGATGGGATAGAGGATAGGATAGGAGAGAGGATAGGATCGGATAGAGGATAGGATAGGATAGAGGAAAGGATAGGATAGAGGATAGGGTAGGGTTGAGGATAGGATAGTATTGAGGATAGGATAGGATAGTGGATAGGATAGGGGATTGGATAGGATAGAGGATAGGATAGGATAGGATAGAGAATAGTATAGGATCGATGATATTATAGGATAGAGGATAGGATAGGATAGAGGATAGGATCGTATAGAGGATGGTATAGGTGATTGGATAGGATAGAGGATAGGATAGGGTAGATGATAGGATAGAGAATAGGACAGGATAGAGGATAGGATAGGATAGAGGATAGGATCGGATAGAGGATAGGATAGGGGATTGGATAGTATAGAGGATAGGATAGGATAGAGAATAGTATAGGATAGATGATATTATAGGATAGAAGATAGGATAGGATAGAGCATAGGATCGTATAGAGGATGGTATAGGTGATTGGATAGGATAGAGGATAGGATAGGGGCTTGGATAGGATAGAGGATAGGATAGGTTAGGGGATAGGATAGGGTAGAGGATAGTATAGAGAATAGTATAGGATAGTGGTTAGGATAGGATAGAGGGTAGGATAGGGTAGAGGATTGGATAGGGGATTGCATAGGATAGACGATAGGAGACAATAGAGGATAGTATAGGAAAGAGGATAGGATAGGATAGAGGATAGGAACAGATAGAGGATAGGATAAGGGATTGGATATGATAGAGGATAGGATAGGATAGAGGATAGGATAGGATAGAGGATAGTATAGGATAGAGGATAAGATAGGATAGAAAATAGTATAGGATAGATGATATTATAGGATAGAGGATAGGATAGGATAGAGGATAGGAACGGATAGAGGATAGGATAGGGGATTGGATAGGATACAGGATAGGATAGGATAGGGTATAGGATAGTGTAGAGGATAGGATAGAGAATAGTATAGGATAGTGGATAGGATAGGATAGAGGATAGGATAGGGTAGATGATAGGATAGAGAATAGGACAGGATATAGGATAGGATATAGGGGATTGGATAGGATAGAGGATATGCTAGGATAGAAGATAAGATAGGATAGAGGATAGGAGAGGATTGAGGATAGGATAGGATAGTGGATAGGATAGGATAGTGGATAGGATAGGATAGTGGATAGGATAGGAAAGAACAGACGATAGAGGATAGGATAGAGAACAGAATACGTTAGATGATAGTATAGGATAGAGGATAGGATAGAGGATACGATATTATAGAGGATAGTATAGGATAGAGGATTGGATTGGGGATTGGATAGGATAGAAGATAGGAGACGATAGAGGATAGTATAGGATAGAGGATTAGATAGGATAGAGAATAGTATAGGATAGAGGATAGGATAGGATAGAGGATAGGATCGGATAGAGGATAGGATAGGGGATTGGATAGGATAGAGGATAGGATAGGATAGAGGATATGATAGGGTAGAGGATAGGATAGAGAATAGGATAGGATAGAGGATAGGATAGGATAGAAGATTGGATATTATAGAGGATAATATAGGATGGAGATAGGATAGGATAGAGGATAAGATAGGGGATTGGATAGGGTAGAGGATAGGATAGGATAGAGGATAGGATAGAATAGATAATAGGATAGGGTAGATGATATTATAGGATAAAGGATACGATATTATAGAGGATAGGGTAGGATAGAGGATAGGTTCGGATAGAGGATAGGATAGGTCATTGGATAGGATAGAGGATAGGATAGGATAGAGGATATTATAGGATAGAGGATAGGATAGGATAGAGGATAGGATAGGATAGGGGATAGGATAGGATTGAGGATAGGATAGGATAGAGGATAGGATAGAGGATAGGATAGGATAGAGGATTGGATAGGTTAGAGGATCGGATAGGGGATTGGATATGATAGAGGATAGGATAGGATAGAGGATAGGATAGGGCAGAGGATAGGATAAGATAGAGGATAGGATAGAATAGAGGACACGATAGGATAGAGGATAGAATAGGATAGAAAATTAGATAGGATTGAGAATAGGATAGGATAAAGGATAGTATAGGATAGAGGATAGGATAGGATAATGGATATTATAGGATAGAGGATAGGATAGGATAGAGGATAGGATAGTACTGAAAATACGATAGAATAGAGGATAGGATAGGATTGGGGATAGGATAGGATTGAGGATAGGATAGGATAGAGGATAGGATAGAGGATAGGATAGGGTAGAGGATAGGATAGGATAGAGGATAGGATAGGGTAGCGGATAGGATAGAGAATAGGATAGGATAGAGAATAGGATAGGATAGAGAATAGGATAGGATAGAGAATAGGATAGATGATAGTATAGGATAGTGGATTGGATAGGATAGAGGATAGGATAGGATAGAACAGACGATAGAGGATAGGATAGAGAATAGGATAGGTTAGATGAAAGTATAGGATAGAGGATAGGATAGAGGATAAGATATTATAAAGGATAGGATAGGATAGAGGATAGGATAGGATAGAGGATAGGATAGGATAGAGGATAGGATAGAGAATAGGATAGGATAGAGGATAAGATAGGATAGAGGATAGGATAGGGTAGAGGATGGTATAGGTGATTGGATAGGATAGAGGATAGGATAGGATAGAGGATAGGATAGGGTAGAGGATAGGATAGAGAATAGGATAGGATAGAGGATAGGATAGGATAGAGGATAGGATCGGATAGAGAATAGTATAGGATAGATGATATTATAGGATAGAGGATAGGATACGATAGAGGATATGATAGGGTTGAGGATAGGATAGAGAATAAGATAGGATAGAGGATAGGATAGGATAGAGGATAGGATACGATAGAGGATAGGATAGAGGATAGGATAGAGGATTGGATAGGATAGAGGATTGGATAGGATAGAGGATATTACAGGATAGAGGATAGGATAGGATACAGGATAGGATACGATAGAGGATAGGAGAGGACTAAGGATAGGATAGGATAGTGGATAGGATAGGATAGAACAGACGATAGAGGATAGGATAGAGAATAGAATAGGTTAGATGAAAGTATAGGATAGAGGATAGGATAGAGGATAAGATATTATAAAGGATAGGATAGGATAGAGGATAGGATAGGATAGAGGATAGGATAGGATAGAGGATAGGATAGAGAATAGGATAGGATAGAGGATAAGATAGGATAGAGGATAGGATAGGGTAGAGGATAGGATCGGATAGAGAATAGTATAGGATAGATGATATTATAGGATAGAGGATAGGATACGATAGAGGATATGATAGGGGATTGGATAGGATAGAGTATAGGATAGGATATAGGATAGGATACGATAGAGGATAGGATAGAGGATAGGATATAGGATTGGATAGGATAGAGGATATTATAGGATAGAGGATAGGATAGGGTTGGGAATAGGACAGGATTGAGGATAGGATAGGATAGTGGATAGGATAGGGGATTGGATAAGATAGAGGATAGGATAGCATAGGATAGATGATAGTATAGGATAGAGGATAGGATAGGATTGAGGATAGGATAGGATAGTGGAAATGATAGGATAGAACAGACGATAGAGGATAGGATAGAGAATAGGATAGATGATAGTATAGGATAGAGGATTGGATAGGATAGAGGATAGGATTGGATAGAGGATAGGATAGGGGATTGGGTAGTATAGAGGATAGGATAGGATAAAGGATAGGATACGATAGAGGATAGTATAGGATAGAGGATAGGATAGGATAGAGAATAGTATAGGATAGATGATATTATAGGATAGAGGATATTATAGGATAGAGGATAGGATAGGATAGAGGATAGGATCGGATAGAGGATAGGATAGGGGATTGGATAGGATAGAGGATAGGATAGGATAGAGGACAGGATAGGGTAGAGGATAGGATAGAGAATAGGATAGGATAGAGGATAGGATAGGATAGATAATAGGATCGGATAGAGGATAGGATACGATAGAGGAAAGTATAGGGTAGAGGATAGGATAGGATAGAGAATAATATAGGATAGAGGATAGGATAGGATAGAGGATAAGATATTATAGAGGATAGGATAGGATAGAGGATAGGATCGGATAGAGGATAGGATAGGGGATTGAATAGGATAGAGGATAGTATAGGATAGAGGATATGATAGGATAGAAGATAGGATAGGATAGAGGATAGGAGAGGATTGAGGATAGGAGAGGATATTGGATAGGATCTGATAGAGGATAGGATACGATAGAGGATAGTATAGGATAGAGGATAGGATAGGATAGAGTATAGGATAGGGTAGAGGATAGGATAGGATAGAGGATATAATAGGACAGAGGATAGGGTAGGATAGAGAATAGTATAGGATAGATGATATTGTAGGATAGAGGATATTATAAGATAGAGGATAGGATAGGATAGAGGATAGGATAGGATAGAGGATAGGATAGGGTTGAGGATAGGACAGGATTGAAGATAGGATAGGATAGTGGATAGGATAGAGGATTGGATAAGATAGAGGATAGGATCGGATAGAATATAGGATAGGGGATTGGATAGGATAGAGGATAGGAGAAGATAGAGGACAGGATAGGGTAGAGGATAGGATAGAGAAGAGGATATTATAGAGGATAGGATAGGATAGAGGATAGGATCGGGTAGAGGATAGGATAGGGGATTGGATAGGATAGAGGATAGTATAGGATAGAGGATAGGATAGGATAGAGGATAGGATAGGGTAGAAGATAGGATAGGATAGGATAGAGGATAGGATAGGTTAGAGGTTAGGATCGGATAGAGGATAGGTTGGGGATTGGATAGGATAGAGGATAGGATAGGGTAGAGGATAGGATAGGGTAGAGGATAGGATAGGATAGAGGATAGGATAGGATAGAGGTTAGGATAGGTTAGAGTATAGGATACAGAATAGGATAGGATAGAGGATAGGATAGGATAGAGGATAGGATCGGATAGGGGATAGGATAGGGGATTGGATAGGATAGAGGATAGGATAGGATAGCGGACAGGATAGGGTAGAGGATAGGATAGAGAATAGGATAGGATAGAGGATAGGATTGGATAGAGGATAGGATCGGATAGAGGATAGGATACGTTAGAGGAAAGTATAGGATAGAGGATAGGATAGGATAGAGAATAGTATAGGATAGAGGACAGGATAGGATAGAGGATACGATATTATAGAGGATAGGATAGGATAGAGGATAGGATCGGATAGAGGATAGGATAGGGGATTGGATAGGATAGAGGATAGTATAGGATAGAGGATAGGATAGGATAGAGGATAGGATAGGGTAGAAGATAGGATAGGATAGGATAGAGGATAGGATAGGTTAGAGGTTAGGATCGGATAGAGGATAGGTTGGGGTTTGGATAGGATAGAGGATAGGATAGGGTAGAGGATAGGATAGGATAGAGGATAGGATAGGATAGAGGTTACGATAGGGTAGAGTATAGGATACAGAATAGGATAGGATAGAGGATAGGATAGGATAGAGGATAGGATCGGATAGAGGATAGGATAGGATAGAGGATAGGATCGGATAGAGGATAGGATACGATAGAGGATAGGATAGAGGATAGGATAGAGGATTGGATAGGATAGAGGATATGATAGGATAGAAGATAGGATAGGATAGAGGATAGGAGAGGATTGAGGATAGGAGAGGATATTGGATAGGATCGGATAGAGGATAGGATACGATAGAGGATAGTATAGGATAGAGGATAGGATAGGATAGAGAATAGTATAGGATAGATGATATTATAGGATAGAGGATAGGATAGGGAAGAGTATAGGATACAGAATAGGATAGGATAGAGGATAGGGGATAGGGGATAGGGGATTGGATAGGATAGAGGATAGGATAGGATAGAGGATAGGATAGGGTAGAGGATAGGATAGAGAATAGGATAGGATAGGATAGAGGATAGGATCGGATAGAGGATAGGATAGGATAGAGGATAGTATAGGATAGAGGGTAGGATAGGATAGAGAATAGTATAGGATAGAGGATAGGATAGGATAGAGGATAGGATAGGGTTGAGGATAGGACAGGATTGAGGATAGGATAGGATAGTGGATAGGATAGGTGATTGGATAAGATAGAGGATAGGATAGGATAGGATAGATGATAGTATAGGATAGAGGATAGGATAGGATAGGATAGATGATAGTATAGGATAGAGGATAGGATAGGATTGAGGATAAGATAGGATAGTGGATAGGATAGGATAGAACAGACGATAGAGGATAGGATAGAGAATAGGATAGATGATAGTATAGGATAGAGGATTGGATAGGATAGAGGATAGGATTGGATAGAGGATACGATTGTGGATTGGGTAGTATAGAGGATAGGATAGGATACGATAGCGGATAGTATAGGATAGAGGATAGGATAGGATAGAGAATAGTATAGGATATTGGATAGGATCTGATAGAGGATAGGATACGATAGATGATAGTATAGGATAGAGGATAGGATAGGATAGAGAATAGTATAGGATAGATGATATTATGGGATAGAGGATAGGATAGGGTAGAGTATAGGATACAGAATAGGATAGGATAGAGGATAGGATAGGATAGAGGATAGGATCGGATAGAGGATAGGATAGGGTAGAGGATAGGATAGGATAGAGGATATAATAGGGGATTGGATAGGATAGAGGATAGTATAGGATAGAGGATAGGATAGGATAGAGGATAGGATAGGGTAGAAGATAGGATAGGATAGGATAGAGGATAGGATAGGTTAGAGGTTAGGATCGGATAGAGGATAGGTTGGAGATTGGATAGGATAGAGGATAGGATAGGGTAGAGGATAGGATAGGGTAGAGGATAGGATAGGATAGAGGATAGGATAGGATAGAGGTTAGGATAGGGTAGAGTATAGGATACAGAATAGGATAGGATAGAGGATAGGATAGGATAGAGGATAGGATCGGATAGAGGATAGGATAGGATAGAGGATAGTATAGGATAGAGGGTAGGATAGGATAGAGAATAGTATAGGATAGAGGATAGGATAGGATAGAGGATAGGATAGGGTTGAGGATAGCACATGATTGAGGATAGGATTGGATAGAGGATACGATAGGGGATTGGGTAGTATAGAGGATAGGATAGGATACGATAGCGGATAGTATAGGATAGAGGATAGGATAGGATAGAGAATATTATAGGATAGAGGGTAGGATCGGTTAGATGATAGGATAGGATAGAGGATAGGATCATATAGGGGATAGGATAGGTGATTGGATAGGATAGAGGATAGGATAGGGTTGAGGATAGGACAGGATTGAGGATAGGATAGGATAGTGGATAGGATAGAGGATTGGATAAGATAGAGGATAGGATAGGATAGGATAGAGGAAAGTATAGGATAGAGGATAGGATAGGGTAGAGGATAGGATCGGATAGAGGATAGGATAGGGGATTGGGTAGGATAGAGAATAGAATAGGATAGAGGATAGAACAGGATAGAGGATAGGATAGGGGATTGGATACGATAGAGGACATGATACGATAAAAGATAGGATTGGATAGAGGATAGGAGAGGATTGAGGATAGGATAGGATAGTGGATAGGGTAGGATAGAACAGACGACAGAGGATAGGATAGAGAATAGGATAGATGATAGTATAGGATAGAGGACTGGATAGGATAGAGGATAGGATCGGATAGAGGATAGGATAGGATAGAGAATAGGATAGGATAGAGGATAGGATAGGGTTGAGGATAGGACAGGATTGAGGATAGGATAGGATAGTGGATAGGGTAGGGGATTGGATAAGTTAGAGGATAGGATAGGATAGGATAGATGATAGTATAGGATAGAGGATAGGATAGGATAGATGATATTATAGGATAGAGGATAAGATATAATAGAGGATAGGTTCGGATAGAGGATAGGATAGGGGATTGGATAGAATAGAGGATAGGATAGGAAATTGGATAGGATAGAGGATAGGATAGGATTGAGGATAGGATAGGATAGTGGATAGGATAGGATAGAGCAGACGATAGAGGATAGGATAGGGGATTGGATAGGATAGAGGATATGATAGGATAGAAGATAAGATAGGATAGAGGATAGGGGAGGATTGAGGATAGGATAGGATAGTGGTTAGGATAGGATAGTGGATAGGATAGGATAGAACAGACGATAGAGGATAGGATAGAGAATAGGATAGGTTAGATGATAGTATAGGATAGAGGATAGGATAGGATAGAGGATATGATAGGGTAGAGGTTAGGATAGAGAATAGGATAGGATAGAGGATGGGATAGGATAGATAATAGTATAGGATAGATGATATTACAGGATAGAGGACAGGATAGGATAGAGGATAGGATCGGATAGAGGATAGGATAGGTGATTGGATAGGATAGTGGATAGGAGACGATAGAGGATGGTATAGGATTGAGGATAAGATAGCATAGAGAATAGTATAGGATAGATGATATAATAGGATAGAGGATAGGATAGGATAGAGGATAGGAACGGATAGAGGATAGGATAGGGGATTGGATAGGATAGAGGATAGGATAGGATAGGGGATAGGATAGGGTAGAGGATAGGATAGAGAATAGTATAGGATAGTGGATAGGATAGGATAGAGGATAGGATAGGGGATTGGATAGGATAGAGGATAGGATTGGGGATCGGATAGGATAGAGGATAGGATACGATAGAGGATAGGATAGGATTGAGGATAGGATAGGATAGAGGATAGGATAGGATAGAGGATAGGATAGGATAGAGGATAGAATCGGATAGAGGATAGGATAGGGGATTGGATAGGATAGAGAATAGGATAGGATAGAACAGACGATAGAGAATAGGATAGACCAGACGATAGAGGATAGTATATGATAGAGCAGACGATAGAGGATATGATATGATAGAGGATATAAAAGGATAGCGGGTAGGATAGGATGGAGTATAAGATAGGGGATTGGATAGGATAGAGTATAGGATAGGATCCAGGATAGGATAGGATAGAGGATAGGATAGGATAGAGGATAGGATAGGATTGAGGATAGGATAGGATAGAGGATAGGACAGGATAGAGGATAGGATAGTATAGAGGATACGATAGGATAGAGGATAGGATAGGATAGAGGATAGGATAGGATAGAGGATAGGATAGGATAAAGTATAGGATGGGGGATTGGATAGGGTACAGGATAGGATACGATAGAGGATAGGGTAGGATTGAGGAGAGGATAGGATAGAGGTTAGGATAGGGGATTGGATAGGATAGAGGATAAGATAGGATAGAGGATAAGGTAGGGGATCCGATAAGATAGAGAATAGGATAGGACAGATGATAGGATAGGGGATTGGATAGGGTAGGGGATAGGATAGGATTGAGTATATGATAGGAAAGAGGATAGGATAGGGTAGGATAAGGATTAGGATAGGATAGATGATATCATAGGATATAGGATAGGATAGGATAGAGGACACGATGATATAGAGGATAGGATAGGATAAAGTATAGGATAGGATAGAGGATAGGATAGGGGACTGGATAGGATAGAGGATAGGATAGGATGGAGGATAGGATAGGATAGAGGATAGTATAGGATAGATGATATTATAGGATAGAGGATAGGATAGGATAGAAGATAGGATCGGATAAAGGGTAGGATAGGGGATTAGATGGGATAGAGGATAGGATAGGATAGAGGATAGAATAGGGGATTGGATAGGATAGAGGATAGGATAGGGGATTGGATAGGATACAGGATAGGATAAGTTAGAGGATAGGATAGGATAGACGATAGGATAGAGGATTGGATAGGATAGAGGATTGGATAGGATAGAGGATTGGATAGGTTAGACTATAACGGATATTGTAGGATAGAGGATAGGATAGGATAAATGATAGTATAGGATAGGGAATATAATAGGATAGAGGATAGGGTAGGATAGAGTATAGTTTAGGATAGAGGATATTATAGGATAGAGGATAGGATAGGATACAGGATATTATAGGATAGAAGATAGGATAGGATAGAGGATAAGATAGGATTGAGGATGGGATAGGATTGAGGATAGGATAGGATAGAGGATAGGATAGGATAGTGGATTGGATAGGGGATTGGATAGGATACAGGATAGGATAGGATAGAGGATAGGATAGGATTGAGGAAAGGATAGGATACTGTATAGGATAGGATAGAGGATAGGATAGTATAGAGAATGGGATATGAAAGAGGATAGGATAGGATAGAGAATAGGATAGGATATATGATATTATCGGATAGAGGATAGGATAGGATAGAGGAAATGATAGGATTGAGGATAGGATATGGGATTGGATAGGATAGAGCATAGGATAGGCTACAGGATAGGATAGGATAGAGGATAGGATAGCATAGGATAGAGGATAGGATAGGATAGAGGATAGGATAGGATAGAGGATAGGATAGGATAGAGGATAGGATACGATAGAGGATAGTATAGGTTAGAGTATAGGGTAGGATAGAGAATAGTATAGGATAGATGATATTATAGGATAGAGGATAGGATAGGGTAGAGGATAGGATAGGATAGCGGATAGGATAGGATAGAGGATAGGATAGAGAATAGGATAGGATAGAGGATAGGATCGGATAGGAGAATAGTATAGGGTAGATGATATTATAGGCTAGAGGATAGGATGGGATAGAGGATAGGATAGGGTAGAATATAGGATACAGAATAGGTTAGGACAGGATAGAGAATAGTATACGATAGATGATATTATAGGATAGAGGATAGGATAGGGTAGAGGATAGGATAGAGAATAGGATAGGATAGAGGATAGGATAGGATAGAGGATAGGATAGGATAGAGGATAGGATAGAGGATTGGATAGGATAGAGGATATTATAGGATAGAGGATATGATAGGATAGCGGATAGGATATAATGGAGTATAGGCTAGAAATGAGGATAGGATAGCGTTGAGGATAGGATAGGATAGAGGATAGGATAGGATAGAGGGTAGGTTAGGATAGAGGATAGGATAGGATAGAATATAGGATAGGAAAGAGGATAGGATAGGATAGAGGATAGGTTAGGATAGAGGATTGGATAGTATAAAGGATAGGTGAGGATAGAGAATAGGATTGCATTGAGGATAGGATAGGATAGTGGATAGGATAGGATAGAGCAGACGATAGAGGATAGGATAGAGGATAGGGTAGGAGATTGGATAGGATAGAGGATACGATAGGGTAGATGATATCATAGGCAAGAGGATAGGATAGGATAGAGGATAGGATAGGATAGGATAGAGGATAGGATAGGATAGGATAGAGGATAGGATAGGATAGAGGATAGGATAGGATAGAGGATAGGATAGGATAGAGGATAGGATAGGATAGAGGATAGGATGGGATAGAATAGAGGATAGGATAGGATAGAGGATAGGATAGGATAGAGGCTGGGTAGGATAGAGGATAGGATACGATAGAGGATAGGGTAGGAGATTGGGTAGGATAGAGGATACGATAGGGTAGATGATATCATAGGCAAGAGGATAGGATATGATAGAGGATACGATATTATAGAGGATAGGATAGGGTAGAGAATAGGATAGGATAGAGGATAGGTTAGGATCGAGTATAGGATAGGATAGAGGATAGGATAGCATAGAGGATAGGATAGGATAGAGGATAGGATAGGATAGAGGATAGGATAGGATAGAGGATAGGTTAGGATAGGATAGAGGATAGGATAGGATAGAGGATAGGATAGGATAGAGGATAGGATAGGATAGAGGATAGGATAGGATAGAGGATAGGATAGGATAGAGGATAGGATAGGATAGAGGATAGGATAGGATAGAGGATAGGATAGGATAGAGGATAGGATAGGATAGAGGATAGGATAGGATAGAGGATAGGATAGGATAGAGGATAGGATAGGATAGAGGATAGGATAGGATAGAGGATAGGATAGGATAGAGGATAGGATAGGATAGGATAGAGGATAGGATAGGATAGAGGATAGGATAGGATAGAGGATAGGATAGGATAGAGGATAGGATAGGATAGAGGATAGGATAGGATAGAGGATAGGATAGGATAGAGGATAATATAGGATAGAGGATAAGATGGGATAGGATAGAGGATAGGATAGGATAGAGGATAGGATAGGATAGAGGATAGGATAGGATAGAGGATAGGATAGGATAGAGGATAGGAGAGAGGATTGGTTAGTATAAAGGATAGAGGATAGGATAGAGGATAGGATAGAATAGAGGATATGATAAAGGGATAGGATAGAGGATTGGATAGGATAGAGCATATTATAGGATAGAGGATATGATACGATAGCGGATAGGATATAATGGAGTATAGGATAGTAATGAGGATAGGATAGCGTTGAGGATAGGATAGGATAGAGGATAGGATAGGATAGAGGATAGGTTAGGATAGAGGATAGGATAGGATAGAGGATAGGATGGGATAGGATAGAGGATAGGATAGGATAGAGGATAGGATAGGATAGAGGATAGGATAGGATAGAGGATAGGATAGGATAGAGGATAGGATAGGATAGAGGATAGGATAGAGGATTGGTTACTATAAAGGATAGGAGAGGATAGAGGATAGGATAGGATTGAGGATAGGATAGGATAGAGCATAGGATAGGATAGGATTGAGGGTAGGATAGAGGATAGGATAGGATAGAGGATAGGATAGGGGATTGGATAGGATAGATGACAGGAGACGATAGAAGATAGGATAGGGGATTGGATAGGATAGAGGAAAGGAGACGATAGAGATTGGATAGGATAGATGATATTATAGGAAAGAGGATAGGATATGATAGAGTATACGATATTATAGAGGATAGGACAGGATAGAGGATAGGATAGGATAGAGGATAGGATAGGATACAGGATAGGATTGGATAGAGGATAGGATATGATAGAGGATAGGATAGGATAGAGGATAGGATAGGATAGAGGATAGGATAGAGGATTGGATAGGATAGAGGATATTATAGGATAGAGGATATGATAGGATAGCGGATAGGATATAATGGAGTATAGGATAGAAATGAGGATAGGATAGCGGTGAGGATAGGATAGGATAGAGGATAGGATAGGATAGAGGGTAGGTTAGGATAGAGGATAGGATAGGATAGAGGATAGGATAGGAAAGGGGATAGGATAGGATAGAGGATAGGTTAGGATAGAGGATTGGATAGTATAAAGGATAGGTGAGGATAGAGAATAGGATAGCATTGAGGATAGGATAGGATAGTGGATAGGATAGGATAGAGCAGACGATAGAGGATAGGATAGAGGATAGGGTAGGAGATTGGATAGGATAGAGGATACGATAGGGTAGATGATATCATAGGCAAGAGGATAGGATATGATAGAGGATACGATATTATAGAGGATAGGATAGGGTAGAGAATAGGATAGGATAGAGGATAGGTTAGGATAGAGTATAGGATAGGATAGAGGATAGGATAGCATAGAGGATAGGATAGGATAGAGGATAGGATAGGATACAGGATAGGATAGGATAGAGGATAGGATAGGATAGGATAGAGGATAGGATAGGATAGAGGATAGGATAGGATAGAGGATAGGATAGGATAGAGGATAGGATAGGATAGAGGATAGGATAGGATAGAGGATAGGATAGGATAGAGGATAGGATAGGATAGAGGATAGGATAGGATAGAGGATAGGATAGGATAGAGGATAGGATAGGATAGAGGATAGGATAGGATAGAGGATAGGATAGGATAGAGGATAGGATAGGATAGAGGATAGGATAGGATAGAGGATAGGATAGGATAGAGGATAGGATAGGATAGAGGATAGGATAGGATAGAGGATAGGATAGGATAGGATAGAGGATAGGATAGGATAGAGGATAGGATAGGATAGAGGATAGGATAGGATAGAGGATAGGATAGGATAGAGGATAGGATAGGATAGAGGATAGGATAGAGGATTGGTTAGTATAAAGGATAGGAGAGGATAGAGGATAGGATAGGATTGAGGATAGGATAGGATAGAGCATAGGATAGGATAGGATTGAGGGTAGGATAGAGGATAGGATAGGATAGAGGATAGGATAGGGGATTGGATAGGATAGGGGATTGGATAGGATAGATGACAGGAGACGATAGAAGATAGGATAGGGGATTGGATAGGATAGAGGAAAGGAGACGATAGAGATTGGATAGGATAGATGATATTATAGGAAAGAGGATAGGATATGATAGAGTATACGATATTATAGAGGATAGGACAGGATAGAGGATAGGATAGGATAGAGGATAGGATAGGATACAGGATAGGAATGGATAGAGGATAGGATATGATAGAGGATAGGATAGGATAGTGGATAGGATAGGATAGAGCAGACGATAGAGGATAGGATAGAGGATAGGGTAGGAGATTGGATAGGATAGAGGATACGATAGGGTAGATGATATCATAGGCAAGAGGATAGGATATGATAGAGGATACGATATTATAGAGGATAGGATAGGGTAGAGAATAGGATAGGATAGAGGATAGGTTAGGATAGAGTATAGGATAGGATAGAGGATAGGATAGCATAGAGGATAGGATAGGATAGAGGATAGGATAGGATAGAGGATAGGATAGGATAGAGGATAGGATAGGATAGGATAGAGGATAGGATACGATAGAGGATAGGATAGGATAGAGGATAGGATAGGATAGAGGATAGGATAGGATAGAGGATAGGATAGGATAGAGGATAGGATAGGATAGAGGATAGGATAGGATAGAGGATAGGATAGGATAGAGGATAGGATAGGATAGAGGATAGGATAGGATAGAGGATAGGATAGGATAGGATAGAGGATAGGATAGGATAGAGGATAGGATAGGATAGACGATAGGATAGGATAGAGGATAGGATAGGATAGAGGATAGGATAGGATAGAGGATAGGATAGGATAGAGGATAGGATGGGATAGGATAGAGGATAGGATAGGATAGAGGATAGGATAGGATAGAGGATAGGATAGGATAGAGGATAGGATAGGATAGAGGATAGGATAGGATAGAGGATAGGATAGGATAGAGGATAGGATAGGATAGAGGATAGGATAGGATAGAGGATAGGATAGGATAGAGGATAGGATAGGATAGAGGATAGGATAGGATAGAGGATAGGATAGGATAGAGGATAGGATAGGATAGAGGATAGGATAGGATAGAGGATAGGATAGGATAGAGGATAGGATAGGATAGAGGATAGGATAGGATAGAGGATAGGATAGGATAGAGGATAGGATAGAGGATTGGTTAGTATAAAGGATAGGAGAGGATAGAGGATAGGATAGGATTGAGGATAGGATAGGATAGAGCATAGGATAGGATAGGATTGAGGGTAGGATAGAGGATAGGATAGGATAGAGGATAGGATAGGGGATTGGATAGGATAGATGACAGGAGACGATAGAAGATAGGATAGGGGATTGGATAGGATAGAGGAAAGGAGACGATAGAGATTGGATAGGATAGATGATATTATAGGAAAGAGGATAGGATATGATAGAGTATACGATATTATAGAGGATAGGACAGGATAGAGGATAGGATAGGATAGAGGATAGGATAGGATACAGGATAGGATAGGATAGAGGATAGGATAGGATAGAGGATAGGTTACGATAGAGGATAGGATAGGATAGAGGATAGGATAGGATAGAGGATAGGATAGGATAGAGGATGGGATAGGATAGAGTATAGAATAGGATAGAGCATAGGATAGGATAGGATTGAGGGTAGGATAGGATAGAGGATATTATAGGATAGAGGATATGATACGATAGCGGATAGGATATAATGGAGTATAGGATAGTAATGAGGATAGGATAGCGTTGAGGATAGGATAGGATAGAGGATAGGATAGAGGATTGGTTAGTATAAAGGATAGGAGAGGATAGAGGATAGGATAGGATTGAGGATAAGATAGGATAGAGGATAGGATAGGATAGAGGATAGGATAGGATAGAGGATAGGATAGGATAGAGGATACGATATTATAGAGGATAGGATAGGATAGAGGATAGGATAGGATACAGGATAGGATAGGATAGAGGATAGGATAGGATAGAGGATAGGATAGGATAGAGGATAGGATAGGATAGAGGATAGGATAGGATAGAGGATAGGATAGGATAGAGGATAGGATAGGATAGAGGATAGGAGAGAGGATTGGTTAGTATAAAGGATAGAGGATAGGATAGAGGATAGGATAGAATAGAGGATATGATAAAGGGATAGAATAGAGGATTGGATAGGATAGAGCATATTATAGGATAGAGGATATGATACGATAGCGGATAGGATATAATGGAGTATAGGATAGTAATGAGGATAGGATAGCGTTGAGGATAGGATAGGATAGAGGATAGGATAGGATAGAGGATAGGTTAGGATAGAGGATAGGATAGGATAGAGGATAGGATGGGATAGGATAGAGGATAGGATAGGATAGAGGATAGGATAGGATAGAGGATAGGATAGGATAGAGGATAGGATAGGATAGAGGATAGGATAGGATAGAGGATAGGATAGGATAGAGGATAGGATAGAGGATTGGTTACTATAAAGGATAGGAGAGGATAGAGGATAGGATAGGATTGAGGATAGGATAGGATAGAGCATAGGATAGGATAGGATTGAGGGTAGGATAGAGGATAGGATAGGATAGAGGATAGGATAGGGGATTGGATAGGATAGATGACAGGAGACGATAGAAGATAGGATAGGGGATTGGATAGGATAGAGGAAAGGAGACGATAGAGATTGGATAGGATAGATGATATTATAGGAAAGAGGATAGGATATGATAGAGTATACGATATTATAGAGGATAGGACAGGATAGAGGATAGGATAGGATAGAGGATAGGATAGGATACAGGATAGGATTGGATAGAGGATAGGATATGATAGAGGATAGGATAGGATAGAGGATAGGATAGGATAGAGGATAGGATAGAGGATTGGATAGGATAGAGGATATTATAGGATAGAGGATATGATAGGATAGCGGATAGGATATAATGGAGTATAGGATAGAAATGAGGATAGGATAGCGGTGAGGATAGGATAGGATAGAGGATAGGATAGGATAGAGGGTAGGTTAGGATAGAGGATAGGATAGGATAGAGGATAGGATAGGAAAGAGGATAGGATAGGATAGAGGATAGGTTAGGATAGAGGATTGGATAGTATAAAGGATAGGTGAGGATAGAGAATAGGATAGCATTGAGGATAGGATAGGATAGTGGATAGGATAGGATAGAGCAGACGATAGAGGATAGGATAGAGGATAGGGTAGGAGATTGGATAGGATAGAGGATACGATAGGGTAGATGATATCATAGGCAAGAGGATAGGATATGATAGAGGATACGATATTATAGAGGATAGGATAGGGTAGAGAATAGGATAGGATAGAGGATAGGTTAGGATAGAGTATAGGATAGGATAGAGGATAGGATAGCATAGAGGATAGGATAGGATAGAGGATAGGATAGGATACAGGATAGGATAGGATAGAGGATAGGATAGGATAGGATAGAGGATAGGATAGGATAGAGGATAGGATAGGATAGAGGATAGGATAGGATAGAGGATAGGATAGGATAGAGGATAGGATAGGATAGAGGATAGGATAGGATAGAGGATAGGATAGGATAGAGGATAGGATAGGATAGAGGATAGGATAGGATAGAGGATAGGATAGGATAGAGGATAGGATAGGATAGAGGATAGGATAGGATAGAGGATAGGATAGGATAGAGGATAGGATAGGATAGGATAGAGGATAGGATAGGATAGAGGATAGGATAGGATAGAGGATAGGATAGGATAGAGGATAGGATAGGATAGAGGATAGGATAGGATAGAGGATAGGATAGGATAGAGGATAGGATAGAGGATTGGTTAGTATAAAGGATAGGAGAGGATAGAGGATAGGATAGGATTGAGGATAGGATAGGATAGAGCATAGGATAGGATAGGATTGAGGGTAGGATAGAGGATAGGATAGGATAGAGGATAGGATAGGGGATTGGATAGGATAGGGGATTGGATAGGATAGATGACAGGAGACGATAGAAGATAGGATAGGGGATTGGATAGGATAGAGGAAAGGAGACGATAGAGATTGGATAGGATAGATGATATTATAGGAAAGAGGATAGGATATGATAGAGTATACGATATTATAGAGGATAGGACAGGATAGAGGATAGGATAGGATAGAGGATAGGATAGGATACAGGATAGGAATGGATAGAGGATAGGATATGATAGAGGATAGGATAGGATAGAGGATAGGATAGGATAGAGGATAGGATAGAGGATTGGATAGGATAGAGGATATTATAGGATAGAGGATATGATAGGATAGCGGATAGGATATAATGGAGTATAGGATAGAAATGAGGATAGGATAGCGTTGAGGATAGGATAGGATAGAGGATAGGATAGGATAGAGGGTAGGTTAGGATAGAGGATAGGATAGGATAGAGGATAGGATAGGAAAGAGGATAGGATAGGATAGAGGATAGGTTAGGATAGAGGATTGGATAGTATAAAGGATAGGTGAGGATAGAGAATAGGATAGCATTGAGGATAGGATAGGATAGTGGATAGGATAGGATAGAGCAGACGATAGAGGATAGGATAGAGGATAGGGTAGGAGATTGGATAGGATAGAGGATACGATAGGGTAGATGATATCATAGGCAAGAGGATAGGATATGATAGAGGATACGATATTATAGAGGATAGGATAGGGTAGAGAATAGGATAGGATAGAGGATAGGTTAGGATAGAGTATAGGATAGGATAGAGGATAGGATAGCATAGAGGATAGGATAGGATAGAGGATAGGATAGGATAGAGGATAGGATAGGATAGAGGATAGGATAGGATAGGATAGAGGATAGGATACGATAGAGGATAGGATAGGATAGAGGATAGGATAGGATAGAGAATAGTATACGATAGATGATATTATAGGATAGAGGATAGGATAGGGTAGAGGATAGGATAGAGAATAGGATAGGATAGAGGATAGGATAGGATAGAGGATAGGATCGGATAGAGGATAGGATAGGGGATTGGATAGTATAGAGGATACGATGGGATAGAGGATAGGATAGGATAGATGATCGGATAGGATAGAGGATAGGATAGAGGACTGGATAGGATAGAGGATATTATAGGATAGAGGATAGGATAGGATAGAGAATAGTATAGGATAGATGATATTATAGGATAGAGGATAGGATAGGGTAGAGGATAGGATAGTATAGAGGATAGGATAGGATAGAGGATAGGATAGAGGATAGGATAGGATAGGATAGGATAGAGGAAAGGATAGGATTGAGGATAGGATATGGGATTGGATAGGATAGAGCATAGGATAGGCTACAGGATAGGATAGGATATAGGATAGGATAGCATAGGATAGAGGATAGGATAGGATAGAGGATAGGATAGGATAGAGGACAGGATAGGATAGAGGATAGGATAGGATAGAGGATATTATCGGATAGAGGATAGGATAGGATAGAGGACACGATTTTATAGAGGATAGGATAGGATGGAGGATAGGATAGGGGATGGGATAGAATAGAGGCTAGTATAGGATTGCGGATAGGATAGGATAGAGAATAGTATAGGATAGAGGATAGGATAGGATGGAGGATACGATATTATAGAGGATAGAATAGGATTGAGGATAGGATAGGATAGTGGATAGGATAGGATAGAACAGACGATAGAGGATAGGATAGAGAATAGGATAGGTTAGATGATAGTATAGGATAGAGGATAGGATAGAGGATACGATATTATAGAGGATAGGATAGCATAGAGGATAGGATAGGATAGAGGATAGGATAGGATAGGATAGAGGATAGGATAGGATAGAGGATAGGATAGGATAGAGGATAGGATAGGATAGAGGATAGGATAGGATAGAGGATAGGATAGGATAGAGGATAGGATAGGATAGAGGATAGGATAGGATAGAGGATAGGATAGGATAGAGGATAGGATGGGATAGGATAGAGGATTGGATAGGATAGAGCATATTATAGGATAGAGGATATGATACGATAGCGGATAGGATATAATGGAGTATAGGATTGTAATGAGGATAGGATAGCGTTGAGGATAGGATAGGATAGAGGATAGGATAGGATAGAGGATAGGTTAGGATAGAGGATAGGATAGGATAGAGGATAGGATGGGATAGGATAGAGGATAGGATAGGATAGAGGATAGGATAGGATAGAGGATAGGATAGGATAGAGGATAGGATAGAGGATTGGTTAGTATAAAGGATAGGAGAGGATAGAGGATAGGATAGGATTGAGGATAGGATAGGATAGAGCATAGGATAGGATAGGATTGAGGGTAGGATAGAGGATAGGATAGGATAGAGGATAGGATAGGGGATTGGATAGGATAGATGACAGGAGACGATAGAAGATAGGATAGGGGATTGGATAGGATAGAGGAAAGGAGACGATAGAGATTGGATAGGATAGATGATATTATAGGAAAGAGGATAGGATATGATAGAGTATACGATATTATAGAGGATAGGACAGGATAGAGGATAGGATAGGATAGAGGATAGGATAGGATACAGGATAGGATTGGATAGAGGATAGGATAGGATAGAGGATAGGATAGGATAGAGGATAGGATAGGATAGAGGATAGGATAGAGGATTGGATAGGATAGAGGATATTATAGGATAGAGGATATGATAGGATAGCGGATAGGATATAATGGAGTATAGGCTAGAAATGAGGATAGGATAGCGTTGAGGATAGGATAGGATAGAGGATAGGATAGGATAGAGGGTAGGTTAGGATAGAGGATAGGATAGGATAGAATATAGGATAGGAAAGAGGATAGGATAGGATAGAGGATAGGTTAGGATAGAGGATTGGATAGTATAAAGGATAGGTGAGGATAGAGAATAGGATTGCATTGAGGATAGGATAGGATAGTGGATAGGATAGGATAGAGCAGACGATAGAGGATAGGATAGAGGATAGGGTAGGAGATTGGATAGGATAGAGGATACGATAGGGTAGATGATATCATAGGCAAGAGGATAGGATAGGATAGAGGATAGGATAGGATAGGATAGAGGATAGGATAGGATAGGATAGAGGATAGGATAGGATAGAGGATAGGATAGGATAGAGGATAGGATAGGATAGAGGATAGGATAGGATAGAGGATAGGATGGGATAGAATAGAGGATAGGATAGGATAGAGGATAGGATAGGATAGAGGATAGGATAGGATAGAGGATAGGATAGGATAGAGGATAGGATAGGATAGAGGATAGGATAGGATAGAGGATAGGATAGGATAGAGGATAGGGTAGGAGATTGGGTAGGATAGAGGATACGATAGGGTAGATGATATCATAGGCAAGAGGATAGGATATGATAGAGGATACGATATTATAGAGGATAGGATAGGGTAGAGAATAGGATAGGATAGAGGATAGGTTAGGATAGAGTATAGGATAGGATAGAGGATAGGATAGCATAGAGGATAGGATAGGATAGAGGATAGGATAGGATAGAGGATAGGATAGGATAGAGGATAGGTTAGGATAGGATAGAGGATAGGATAGGATAGAGGATAGGATAGGATAGAGGATAGGATAGGATAGAGGATAGGATAGGATAGAGGATAGGATAGGATAGAGGATAGGATAGGATAGAGGATAGGATAGGATAGAGGATAGGATAGGATAGAGGATAGGATAGGATAGAGGATAGGATAGGATAGAGGATAGGATAGGATAGAGGATAGGATAGGATAGAGGATAGGATAGGATAGAGGATAGGATAGGATAGAGGATAGGATAGGATAGGATAGAGGATAGGATAGGATAGAGGATAGGATAGGATAGAGGATAGGATAGGATAGAGGATAGGATAGGATAGAGGATAGGATAGGATAGAGGATAGGATAGGATAGAGGATAATATAGGATAGAGGATAAGATGGGATAGGATAGAGGATAGGATAGGATAGAGGATAGGAGAGGATTGAGGATAGGATAGGATAGTGGATAGGATAGGATAGAACAGACAATAGAGGATAGGATAGAGAATAGGATAGGTTAGATGATAGTGTAGGATAGAGGATAGGATAGAGGACACGATATTATAGAGGATAGGATAGGGTAGAGGATAGGATAGAGGATTGGATAGGATAGAGGATATTATAGGATAGAGGATAGGATAGGGTAGAGGATAGGATACGATAGAGGATAGGATAGGATAGAGGATAGGATAGGGTATAGTATAGGATACAGAATTGGATAGGATAGAGGATAGGATAGGATAGAGGATAGGATCGGAAAGAGGATAGGTTAGGATAGAGGATAGGATCGTATAGAGGATAGGATAGGTGATTGGATAGGATAGATGATAGGATAGGATTGAGGATAGGATGGGATAGTGGATAGGATAGGATAGAGCAGACGATAGGGGATAGGATAGAGAATAGGATAGGATAGGGTAGAGGATAGGATAGAGAATAGGATAGGATAGAGGATAAGATAGGATAGAGGATAGGATAGGATAGAGAATAGTATAGGATGAATGATATTATAGGATAGAGGATAGGATAGGGTAGAGGATAGGATAGAGAATAGGATAGGATAGAGAATAGTATGGGATAGATGATATTATAGGATGGAGGATAGGATAGGATAGAGCATAGGATAGAGGATAGGATAGGGTAGATGATAGGATACAGAATAGGATAGGATAGAGGATAGGATAGTATAGAGGATAGGATCGGATAGAGGATAGGATACGATAGAGGATAGGGTAGAGAATAGGATAGGTTAGATGATAGTGTAGGATAGATGATAGGATAGAGGACATCATATTATAGAAGATAGGATAGGATAGAGGATTGGATAGGGGATTGGATAGGATAGAGGATAGGATAGGATAGGATAGATGATAATATAGGATAGAGGATAGGATAGGATTGAGGATAGGATAGGATAGTGGATAGGATAGGACAGAGCAGACGATAGAGGAGAGGATAGAGAATAGGATACGATAGATGATAGTATAGGATGGAGGATAGGATAGGATAGAGGATAGGATAGAGAATAGGATAGGATAGAGGATAGGATAGGATAGAGAATAGGCTCGGATAGAGGATAGGATAGGGGATTGAATAGGATAGAGGATACGATAGGATAGAGGATAGGATAGGGTAGAGGATAGGATAGAGAATAGGATAGGATAGAGGATAGGATAGGATAGAGGATAGGATCGGATAGAGGATAGGATACGATAGAGGATCGTATAGGATAGAGGATAGGATAGGATAGAGAATAGTATAGGATAGATGATATTATAGGATAGAACAGACGATAGAGGATAGGATAGAGAATAGGATAGGTTAGATGATAGTATAGGATAGAGGATAGGATAGAGAATAGGATAGGTTAGATGATAGTATAGGATAGAGGATAGGATAGAGAATACGATATTATAGAGGATAGGATAGCATAGAGGATTATATAGGGGATTGGATAGGAGAGACGATAGGAGACGATAGAGGATAGTATAGGATAGAGGATATCATAGGGTAGAGAATAGTATAGGATAGATGATATTATAGGATAGAGGATAGGATGGGATAGAGGATAGGATGTGGGATTGGATATTATAGAGCATAGGAGAGGATAGAGGATAGGATAGGGAAGTGGATAGGATAGAGAATAGGATAGGATAGAGGATAGGAGAGGATAGAGGATAGGATCGGATAGAGGATTGGATAGAGAATACGATAGGTTCGATGATAGTATAGGATAGAGGATAGGATAGAGGATACGATATTATAGAGGATAGGATAGGGCAGAGGATAGGATAGAGGATTGGATAGGATAAAGGATATTATAGGATAGAGGATAGGATAGGATAGATGATAGGATAGGGGATAGGATAGGGGATTGGATAGGATAGAGGATATGATAGGATAGAAGATAGGATAGGATAGAGGATAGGAGAGGATTCAGGATAGGATAGGATAGTGGATAGGATAGGATAGAACAGACGATAGAGGATAGGATAGAGAATAGGATAGGATAGAGGATAGGATAGTATAGAGGATAGGATCGGATAGAGGATAGGATACGATAGAGGATAGGATAGAGAATAGGATAGGTTAGATGATAGTGTAGGATAGAGGATAGGATAGAGGACATGATATTATAGAGGATAGGATAGGATAGAGGATTGGATAGGGGATTGGATAGGATAGAGGATAGGATAGGATAGGATAGATGATAATATAGGATAGAGGATAGGATAGGAGTGAGGATAGGATAGGATTCAGGATAGGAGAGGATAGTGGATAGGATAGGATAGAACAGACGATAGAGGATAGGATAGAAAATAGGATAGGTTAGATGATAGTATAGGATAGAGGATAGGATAGAGAATACGATATTATAGAGGTTAGGATAGGATAGAGGATAGGATTGGACAGAGTACAGGATAGGGGATTGGATAGGATAGAGGATAGGATAGGATACAGGATAGGATAGGATAGAGGAGACGATAGAGGATAGGATAGGATAGAGGGTAGGATAGGATAGGATAGAGGATATTATAGGATAGAGGATAGGATAGGATAGAGGATAGAATAGGATAGGATAGAGGATAGGATAGGGTTGAAGAAAGGATAGGATTGAGGATAGGATAGGATAGTGGATAGGATAGGGGATTGGATAGGATAGAGGATAGGATAGGATAGCGGATAGGATAGGATAGAGGATAGGATAGGATAGAGGACGGGATCGGATAGTTGATAGGATAGTGGATTGGATAGGATAGAGGATAGGATAGGATAGAGGATAGGATAGGATAGAGGATAGCATAGGGTAGAGGGTAGGATAGGATAGGATAGAGGATAGGATAGGGTAGAGGATAGGATAGGATTGAGGATAGGATAGGATAGAGGATACGATATTATAGAGGATAGGATAGGATAGAGGATAGGATCGGATAGAGGATAGGATAGGGAATTGGATAGGATAGAGGATAGGATAGGATAGAGGATAGGATAGGATAGAGGATAGGATAGGATAGAGGATAGGATAGGGTAGAGGGTAGGATAGGATAGGATAGAGGATAGGATAGGGTAGAGGATAGGATAGGATTGAGGATAGGATAGGATAGAGGATAGGGTACAGGATTGGATAGGATAGAGGATAGTATAGGATACAGGATAAGATAGGGTAGAGAATAGTATAGGATGGATGATATTATAGGATAGAGGATAGGATAGGATAAAGGATAGGATCGGATAGAGGATAGGATACGGGATTGGATAGGATAGAGGATAGCATAGGGTAGATGTTAGGATAGAGAATAGGATAGGAAAGAGGATAGGATAGGATAGATGATAGGATAGGGTAGAGGATAGAGGATAGGATAGCATAGAGGATAGGATCGGATAGAGGATAGGATACGATAGAGGATAGTATAGGATAGAGAATAGTATAGGATAGATGATACTATAGGATAGAGGATAGGATAGGATAAAGGATAGGATAGGATAGAGGATACGATATTATAGAGGATAGGATAGGATAGAGGATAGGATCGGATAGAGGATAGGATAGGGGATTGGATAGGATAGAGGATAGGATAGGATAGAGGGTAGGATAGGATAGAGGATAGGATTGGATAGGATAGAGGATAGGATAGGGTAGGGGATAGGATAGGATTGAGGATAGGGTAGGATAGATTATACGATATTATAGAGGACAGGATAGGATAGAGGATAGGATCGGATAGAGGATAGGATCGGATAGAGGATAGGATAGGCGATTGGATAGGGTAGAGGATAGGATAGGATAGAGGATATTATAGGATAGAGGATAGGATAGGCGATTGGATAGGGTAGAGGATAGGATAGGATAGAGGATAGGATCGGATAGAGGATATAATAGGGGATTGGATAGGATAGAGGATAGGATAGGACACAGGAGAGGATAGGATAGAGGATAGGATAGAGGATAGGATAGAGGATAGGATAGAGGATAGGATAGAGGACAGGATAGAAGATTGGATAGGATAGAGAATAGTATAGGATAGATGATACTATAGGATAGAGGATAGGATAGGATAAAGGATAGGATCGGATAGAGGATAGGATAGGGGATTGGATAGGATAGAGGATAGGATAGGGGATTGGATAGGATAGAGGATAGGATAGGATAGAGGATAGGATAGGATAGAAGATAGGATAGGGTAGAGGATAGGATAGGATAGAGGATAGGATCGGACAGAGGATAGGATAGAGGATAGGATAGGATAGAGGATAGGATAGGATAGAGGATCGGATACGATAGAGGATAGGATAGGGGATTGGATAGGATAGAGGATAGGATAGGATACAGGATAGGATAGGATAGAGCAGACGATAGAGGATATGATAGGATAGAGGATAGGATAGGATAGCGGATAGGATAGGATAGAGAATAGGCTCGGATAGAGGATATGATAGGGGATTGAATAGGATAGAGGATACGATAGGATAGAGGATAGGATAGGGTAGAGGATAGGATAGAGAATTGGATAGGATAGAGGATAGGATAGGATACAGGATAGGATCGGATAGAGGATAGGATACGATAGAGGATCGTATAGGATAGAGGATAGGATAGGATAGAGAATAGTATAGGATAGATGATATTATAGGATAGAACAGACGATAGAGGATAGGATAGAGAATAGGATAGGTTAGATGATAGTATAGGATAGAGGATAGGATAGAAAATAGGATACGTTAGATGATAGTATACGATAGAGGATAGGATAGAGAATACGATATTATAGAGGATAGGATAGCATAGAGGATTATATAGGGGATTGGATAGGAGAGACGATAGGAGACGATAGAGGATAGTATAGGATAGAGGATATCATAGGGTAGAGAATAGTATAGGATAGATGATATTATAGGATAGAGGATAGGATAGGATAAAGGATAGGATCGGATAGAGGATAGGATAGGTGATTGGATAGGATAGAGGATAGGATAGGGTAGATGATAGGATAGAGAATAGGATAGGATAGAGGATAGGATAGGATAGAGGATAGGATCGGATAGAGGATAGGATAGGCGATTGGATAGGGTAGAGGATAGGATAGGATAGAGAATAGTATAGGATAGAGGATAGGATAGGATAGAGGATACGATATTATAGAGGATAGGATAGGATAGAGGATAGGATCGGATAGAGGATAGGATAGGGGATTGGATAGGATAGAGGATAGGATAGGATAGAGGGTAGGATAGGATAGAGGATAGGATAGGATAGGATAGAGGATAGGATAGGGTAGGGGATAGGATAGGATTGAGGATAGGGTAGGATAGATTATACGATATTATAGAGGACAGGATAGGATAGAGGATAGGATCGGATAGAGGATAGGATAGGGAATTGGATAGGATAAAGGATAGGATAGGATAGAGGATAGGATAGGGTAGAGGGTAGGATAGGATAGGATAGAGGATAGGATACGATTGAGGATAGGATAGGATAGAGGATAGGGTACAGGATTGGATAGGATAGAGGATAGTATAGGATACAGGATAAGATAGGATAGAGAATAGTATAGGATAGATGATATTATAGGATAGAGGATAGGATAGGATAAAGGATAGGATCGGATAGAGGATAGGATAGGTGATTGGATAGGATAGAGGATAGGATAGGGTAGATGATAGGATAGAGAATAGGATAGGATAGAGGATAGGATAGGATAGAGGATAGGATAGGGTAGAGGGTAGGATAGGATAGGATAGAGGATAGGATACGATTGAGGATAGGATAGGATAGAGGATAGGGTACAGGATTGGATAGGATAGAGGATAGTATAGGATAGATGATACTATAGGATAGAGGATAGGATAGGATAAAGGATAGGATCGGATAGAGGATAGGATATGGGATTGGATAGGATAGAGGATAGGATAGGGGATTGGATAGGATAGAGGATAGGATAGGATAGAGGATAGGATAGGATAGAAGATAGGATAGGGTAGAGGATAGGATAGGGGATTGGATAGGATAGAGGATAGGATAGGGGATTGGATAGGATAGAGGATAGGATAGGATAGAGGATAGGATAGGATAGAAGATAGGATAGGGTAGAGGATAGGATAGGATAGAGGATAGGATCGGACAGAGGATAGGATAGGATAGAGGATAGGATCGGACAGAGGATAGGATAGGATACAGGATAGGATAGGATAGAGCAGACGATAGAGGATATGATAGGATAGAGGATAGGATAGGATAGCGGATAGGATAGGATGGAGTATAGGATAGGGGATTCGATAGGATAGAGGATAGGATCGGATAGAGGGTAGGATACGATAGAGGATAGTATAGGATAGAGGACAGGATATGATAGAGAATAGTATAGGATAGAGGATAGGATAGGATAGAGGATACGATATTATAGAGGACAGGATAGGATAGAGGATAGGATCGGATAGAGGATAGGATCGGATAGAGGATAGGATAGGCGAATGGATAGGGTAGAGGATAGGATAGGATAGAGGATATTATAGGATAGAGGATTGGATCGGATAGAGGATACGATATTATAGAGGATAGGATAGGATAGAGGATAGGATCGGATAGAGGATATAATAGGGGATTGGATAGGACACAGGAGAGGATAGGATAGAGGATAGGATAGAGGATAGGATAGAGGATAGGATAGAGGATAGGATAGAGGATAGGATAGAGGATAGGATAGAGGACAGGATAGAAGATTGGATAGGATAGAGAATAGTATAGGATAGATGATACTATAGGATAGAGGATAGGATAGGATAAAGGATAGGATCGGATAGAGGATAGGATAGAGGATTGGATAGGATACAGGATAGGATAGGATAGAGCAGACGATAGAGGATATGATAGGATAGAGGATAGGATAGGATAGCGGATAGGATAGGATGGAGTATAGGATAGGGGATTCGATAGGATAGAGGATAGGATAGGATACAGGATAGGATAGGATAGAAGATAGGATAGGGTAGAGGATAGGATAGGATAGAGGATAGGATCGGACAGAGGATAGGATAGAGGATAGGATAGGATAGAGAATAGGATAGGATAGAGGATCGGATACGATAGAGGATAGGATAGGGGATTGGATAGGATAGAGGATAGGATAGGATACAGGATAGGATAGGATAGAGCAGACGATAGAGGATATGATAGGATAGAGGATAGGATAGGATAGCGGATAGGATAGGATGGAGTATAGGATAGGGGATTCGATAGGATAGAGGATAGGATAGGATACAGGATAGGATAGGATAGAGCAGACGATAGAGGATATGATAGGATAGAGGATAGGATAGGATAGCGGGTAGGATAGGATGGAGTATAGGATAGGGGATTCGATAAGATAGAGGATAGGATAGGATAGAGGATAGGATAGGATACAGAATAGGATGGGATAGAGGATAGGATAGGAGAGAGGATAGGATCGGA
Source organism: Halictus rubicundus (assembly GCF_050948215.1). Taxonomy (NCBI): domain Eukaryota; kingdom Metazoa; phylum Arthropoda; class Insecta; order Hymenoptera; family Halictidae; genus Halictus; species Halictus rubicundus. Next base: position 132,667 of record NW_027488690.1, read on the forward strand.
TAGAGGGTAGGATACGATAGAGGATAGTATAGGATAGAGGACAGGATATGATAGAGAATAGTATAGGATAGAGGATAGGATAGGATAGAGGATACGATATTATAGAGGATAGGATAGGATAGAGGATAGGATCGGATAGAGGATAGGATCGGATACAGGATAGGATAGGGGATTGGATAGGATAGAGGATAGGATAGGATAGAGGATAGGATAGAGGACAGGATAGAAGATTGGATAGGATAGAGAATAGTATAGGATAGATGATATTATAGGATAGAGGATAGGATATGATAGAGGATAGGATAGGGTAGAGGATAGGATAGAGAATAGGATAGGATAGAGGATAGGATAGTATAGAGGATAGGATCGGATAGAGTATAGGATACGATAGAGGATAGGATAGAGTATAGGATAGGTTAGATGATAGTGTAGGATAGAGGATAGGATAGAGGATACGATATTATAGAGGATAGGATAGGGTAGAGGATAGGATATGATAGAGAATAGTATAGGATAGAGGATAGGATAGGATAGAGGATACGATATTATAGAGGATAGGATAGGATAGAGGATAGGATCGGATAGAGGATAGGATAGGGGATTGGATAGGATAGAGGATAGGATAGGATAGAGGGTAGGATAGGATAGAGGATAGGATAGGATAGGATAGAGGATAGGATAGGGTAGGGGATAGGATAGGATTGAGGATAGGGTAGGATAGATTATACGATATTATAGAGGACAGGATAGGATAGAGGATAGGATCGGATAGAGGATAGGATAGGGAATTGGATAGGATAAAGGATAGGATAGGATAGAGGATAGGATAGGGTAGAGGGTAGGATAGGATAGGATAGAGGATAGGATACGATTGAGGATAGGATAGGATAGAGGATAGGGTACAGGATTGGATAGGATAGAGGATAGTATAGGATACAGGATAAGATAGGATAGAGAATAGTATAGGATAGATGATATTATAGGATAGAGGATAGGATAGGATAAAGGATAGGATCGGATAGAGGATAGGATAGGTGATTGGATAGGATAGAGGATAGGATAGGGTAGATGATAGGATAGAGAATAGGATAGGATAGAGGATAGGATAGGATAGAGGATAGGATCGGATAGAGGATAGGATAGGCGATTGGATAGGGTAGAGGATAGGATAGGATAGTGGATATTATAGGATAGAGGATTGGATAGGATAGAGGATACGATATTATAGAGGATAGGATAGGATAGAGGATAGGATCGGATAGAGGATATAATAGGGGATTGGATAGGATAGAGGATAGGATAGGACACAGGAGAGGATAGGATAGAGGATAGGATAGAGGATAGGATAGAGGATAGGATAGAGGATAGGATAGAGGACAGGATAGAAGATTGGATAGGATAGAGAATAGTATAGGATAGATGATACTATAGGATAGAGGATAGGATAGGATAAAGGATAGGATCGGATAGAGGATAGGATAGGGGATTGGATAGGATAGAGGATAGGATAGGATACAGGATAGGATAGGATAGAGCAGACGATAGAGGATATGATAGGATAGAGGATAGGATAGGATAGCGGATAGGATAGGATGGAGTATAGGATAGGGGATTCGATAGGATAGAGGATAGGATAGGATAGAGGATAGGATAGGATACAGAATAGGATGGGATAGAGGATAGGATAGGAGAGAGGATAGGATCGGATAGAGGGTAGGATACGATAGAGGATAGTATAGGATAGAGGACAGGATATGATAGAGAATAGTATAGGATAGAGGATAGGATAGGATAGAGGATACGATATTATAGAGGATAGGATAGGATAGAGGATAGGATCGGATAGAGGATAGGATCGGATACAGGATAGGATAGGGGATTGGATAGGATAGAGGATACGATAGGATAGAGGATAGGATAGGATAGAGGATAGGATCGGATAGAGGATACGATATTATAGAGGACAGGATAGGATAGAGGATAGGATCGGATAGAGGATAGGATAGGGAATTGGATAGGATAAAGGATAGGATAGGATAGAGGATAGGATCGGATAGAGGATAGGATAGGGAATTGGATAGCATAGAGGATAGGATAGGATAGAGGATAGGATAGGGTAGAGGGTAGGATAGGATAGGATAGAGGATAGGATAGGGTAGAGGATAGGATAGGATTGAGGATAGGATCGTATAGAGGATAGGATAGATGATTGGATAGGATAGATGATAGGATAGGATTGAGGATAGGATGGGATAGTGGATAGGATAGGATAGAGCAGACGATAGGGGATAGGATAGAGAATAGGATAGGATAGGGTAGAGGATAGGATAGAGAATAGGATAGGATAGAGGATAAGATAGGATAGAGGATAGGATAAGATAGAGAATAGTATAGGATAAATGATATTATAGGATAGAGGATAGGATAGGGTAGAGGATAGGATAGAGAATAGGATAAGATAGAGAATAGTATAGGATAGATGATATTATAGGATAGAGGATAGGATATGATAGAGGATAGGATAGGGTAGAGGATAGGATAGAGAATAGGATAGGATAGAGGATAGGATAGTATAGAGGATAGGATCGGATAGAGTATAGGATACGATAGAGGATAGGATAGAGTATAGGATAGGTTAGATGATAGTGTAGGATAGAGGATAGGATAGAGGACATGATATTATAGAGTATAGGATAGGATAGAGGATTGGATAAGGGATTGGATAGGATAGAGGATAGGATAGGATAGGATAGATGATAATATAGGATAGAGGATAGGATAGGATACAGGATAGGATAGGATAGAGGATAGGAGAGGATTGAGGATAGGATAGGATAGAGAATAGTATAGGATAGATGTTATTATAGAATAGAGGATAGGATGGGGTAGAGGATAGGATTGAGAATAGGATACGATAAAGGATTGGATAGGATAGAGAATATTATAGGATAGAGGATAGGATAGGATACAGGATAGGATAGGATAGAGGATAGGAGAGGATTGAGGATAGGATAGGATAGAGGATGGAATAGGATAGAACTGACGATAGAGGATTGGATAGAGAATAGGAGAGGTTTGATGATAATGTAGGATAGAGGATAGGATAGAGGATACGATATTATAGAGGATAGGATAGGGTAGAGGATAGGATATGATAGAGAATAGTATAGGATAGAGGATAGGATAGGATAGAGGATACGATATTATAGAGGATAGGATAGGATAGAGGATAGGATCGGATAGAGGATAGGATAGGGGATTGGATAGGATAGAGGATAGGATAGGATAGAGGGTAGGATAGGATAGAGGATAGGATAGGATAGGATAGAGGATAGGATAGGGTAGGGGATAGGATAGGATTGAGGATAGGGTAGGATAGATTATACGATATTATAGAGGACAGGATAGGATAGAGGATAGGATCGGATAGAGGATAGGATAGGGAATTGGATAGGATAAAGGATAGGATAGGATAGAGGATAGGATAGGGTAGAGGGTAGGATAGGATAGGATAGAGGATAGGATACGATTGAGGATAGGATAGGATAGAGGATAGGATCGGACAGAGGATAGGATAGAGGAGAGGATAGGATAGAGGATAGGATAGGATAGAGGATCGGATACGATAGAGGATAGGATAGGGGATTGGATAGGATAGAGGATAGGATAGGATAGAGGATAGGATAGGATACAGAATAGGATGGGATAGAGGATAGGATAGGAGAGAGGATAGGATCGGATAGAGGGTAGGATACGATAGAGGATAGTATAGGATCGAGGACAGGATATGATAGAGAATAGTATAGGATAGAGGATAGGATAGGATAGAGGATACGATATTATAGAGGACAGGATAGGATAGAGGATAGGATAGGGAATTGGATAGGATAAAGGATAGGATAGGATAGAGGATAGGATAGGGTAGAGGGTAGGATAGGATAGGATAGAGGATAGGATACGATTGAGGATAGGATAGGATAGAGGATAGGGTACAGGATTGGATAGGATAGAGGATAGTATAGGATACAGGATAAGATAGGATAGAGAATAGTATAGGATAGATGATATTATAGGATAGAGGATAGGATAGGATAAAGGATAGGATCGGATAGAGGATAGGATAGGTGATTGGATAGGATAGAGGATAGGATAGGGTAGATGATAGGATAGAGAATAGGATAGGATAGAGGATAGGATAGGATAGAGGATAGGATCGGATAGAGGATAGGATAGGCGAATGGATAGGGTAGAGGATAGGATAGGATAGAGGATATTATAGGATAGAGGATTGGATAGGATAGAGGATACGATATTATAGAGGATAGGATAGGATAGAGGATAGGATCGGATAGAGGATATAATAGGGGATTGGATAGGATAGAGGATAGGATAGGACACAGGAGAGGATAGGATAGAGGATAGGATAGAGGATAGGATAGAGGATAGGATAGAGGATAGGATAGAGGATAGGATAGAGGATAGGATAGAGGATAGGATAGAGGACAGGATAGAAGATTGGATAGGATAGAGAATAGTATAGGATAGATGATACTATAGGATAGAGGATAGGATAGGATAAAGGATAGGATCGGATAGAGGATATGATAGAGGATTGGATAGGATAGAGGATAGGATAGGGGATTGGATAGGATAGAGGATAGGATAGGATAGAGGATAGGATAGGATAGAAGATAGGATAGGGTAGAGGATAGGATAGGATTGAGGATAGGATCGGACAGAGGATAGGATAGAGGATAGGATAGGATAGAGGATAGGATAGGATAGAGGACCGGATACGATAGAGGATAGGATAGGGGATTGGATAGGATAGAGGATAGGATAGGATACAGGATAGGATAGGATAGAGCAGACGATAGAGGATATGATAGGATAGAGGATAGGATAGGATAGCGGATAGGATAGGATGGAGTATAGGATAGGGGATTCGATAGGATAGAGGATAGGATAGGATACAGGATAGGATAGGATAGAGCAGACGATAGAGGATATGATAGGATAGAGGATAGGATAGGATAGCGGATAGGATAGGATGGAGTATAGGATAGGGGATTCGATAAGATAGAGGATAGGATAGGATAGAGGATAGGATAGGATACAGAATAGGATGGGATAGAGGATAGGATAGGAGAGAGGATAGGATCGGATAGAGGATAGGATAGGATAGAGGAAAGGATAGGATAGAGGATAGGGTAGGGTTGAGGATAGGATAGTATTGAGGATAGGATAGGATAGTGGATAGGATAGGGGATTGGATAGGATAGAGGATAGGATAGGATAGGATAGAGAATAGTATAGGATCGATGATATTATAGGATAGAGGATAGGATAGGATAGAGGATAGGATCGTATAGAGGATGGTATAGGTGATTGGATAGGATAGAGGATAGGATAGGGTAGATGATAGGATAGAGAATAGGACAGGATAGAGGATAGGATAGGATAGAGGATAGGATCGGATAGAGGATAGGATAGGGGATTGGATAGTATAGAGGATAGGATAGGATAGAGAATAGTATAGGATAGATGATATTATAGGATAGAAGATAGGATAGGATAGAGCATAGGATCGTATAGAGGATGGTATAGGTGATTGGATAGGATAGAGGATAGGATAGGGGCTTGGATAGGATAGAGGATAGGATAGGTTAGGGGATAGGATAGGGTAGAGGATAGTATAGAGAATAGTATAGGATAGTGGTTAGGATAGGATAGAGGGTAGGATAGGGTAGAGGATTGGATAGGGGATTGCATAGGATAGACGATAGGAGACAATAGAGGATAGTATAGGAAAGAGGATAGGATAGGATAGAGGATAGGAACAGATAGAGGATAGGATAAGGGATTGGATATGATAGAGGATAGGATAGGATAGAGGATAGGATAGGATAGAGGATAGTATAGGATAGAGGATAAGATAGGATAGAAAATAGTATAGGATAGATGATATTATAGGATAGAGGATAGGATAGGATAGAGGATAGGAACGGATAGAGGATAGGATAGGGGATTGGATAGGATACAGGATAGGATAGGATAGGGTATAGGATAGTGTAGAGGATAGGATAGAGAATAGTATAGGATAGTGGATAGGATAGGATAGAGGATAGGATAGGGTAGATGATAGGATAGAGAATAGGACAGGATATAGGATAGGATATAGGGGATTGGATAGGATAGAGGATATGCTAGGATAGAAGATAAGATAGGATAGAGGATAGGAGAGGATTGAGGATAGGATAGGATAGTGGATAGGATAGGATAGTGGATAGGATAGGATAGTGGATAGGATAGGAAAGAACAGACGATAGAGGATAGGATAGAGAACAGAATACGTTAGATGATAGTATAGGATAGAGGATAGGATAGAGGATACGATATTATAGAGGATAGTATAGGATAGAGGATTGGATTGGGGATTGGATAGGATAGAAGATAGGAGACGATAGAGGATAGTATAGGATAGAGGATTAGATAGGATAGAGAATAGTATAGGATAGATGATATTATAGGATAGAGGATAGGATAGGATAGAGGATAGGATCGGATAGAGGATAGGATAGGGGATTGGATAGGATAGAGGATAGGATAGGATAGAGGATATGATAGGGTAGAGGATAGGACAGAGAATAGGATAGGATAGAGGATAGGATAGGATAGAAGATTGGATATTATAGAGGATAATATAGGATGGAGATAGGATAGGATAGAGGATAAGATAGGGGATTGGATAGGGTAGAGGATAGGATAGGATAGAGGATAGGATAGAATAGATAATAGGATAGGGTAGATGATATTATAGGATAAAGGATACGATATTATAGAGGATAGGGTAGGATAGAGGATAGGTTCGGATAGAGGATAGGATAGGTCATTGGATAGGATAGAGGATAGGATAGGATAGAGGATATTATAGGATAGAGGATAGGATAGGATAGAGGATAGGATAGGATAGGGGATAGGATAGGATTGAGGATAGGATAGGATAGAGGATAGGATAGAGGATAGGATAGGATAGAGGATTGGATAGGTTAGAGGATCGGATAGGGGATTGGATATGATAGAGGATAGGATAGGATTGAGAATAGGATAGGATAAAGGATAGTATAGGATAGAGGATAGGATAGGATAATGGATATTATAGGATAGAGGATAGGATAGGATAGAGGATAGGATAGTACTGAAAATACGATAGAATAGAGGATAGGATAGGATTGGGGATAGGATAGGATTGAGGATAGGATAGGATAGAGGATAGGATAGAGGATAGGATAGGGTAGAGGATAGGATAGGATAGAGGATAGGATAGGGTAGCGGATAGGATAGAGAATAGGATAGGATAGAGAATAGGATAGGATAGAGAATAGGATAGGATAGAGAATAGGATAGATGATAGTATAGGATAGTGGATTGGATAGGATAGAGGATAGGATAGGATAGAACAGACGATAGAGGATAGGATAGAGAATAGGATAGGTTAGATGAAAGTATAGGATAGAGGATAGGATAGAGGATAAGATATTATAAAGGATAGGATAGGATAGAGGATAGGATAGGATAGAGGATAGGATAGGATAGAGGATAGGATAGAGAATAGGATAGGATAGAGGATAAGATAGGATAGAGGATAGGATAGGGTAGAGGATGGTATAGGTGATTGGATAGGATAGAGGATAGGATAGGATAGAGGATAGGATAGGGTAGAGGATAGGATAGAGAATAGGATAGGATAGAGGATAGGATAGGATAGAGGATAGGATCGGATAGAGAATAGTATAGGATAGATGATATTATAGGATAGAGGATAGGATACGATAGAGGATATGATAGGGTTGAGGATAGGATAGAGAATAAGATAGGATAGAGGATAGGATAGGATAGAGGATAGGATACGATAGAGGATAGGATAGAGGATAGGATAGAGGATTGGATAGGATAGAGGATTGGATAGGATAGAGGATATTACAGGATAGAGGATAGGATAGGATACAGGATAGGATACGATAGAGGATAGGAGAGGACTAAGGATAGGATAGGATAGTGGATAGGATAGGATAGAACAGACGATAGAGGATAGGATAGAGAATAGAATAGGTTAGATGAAAGTATAGGATAGAGGATAGGATAGAGGATAAGATATTATAAAGGATAGGATAGGATAGAGGATAGGATAGGATAGAGGATAGGATAGGATAGAGGATAGGATAGGATAGAGGATAGGATAGAGAATAGGATAGGATAGAGGATAAGATAGGATAGAGGATAGGATAGGGTAGAGGATAGGATCGGATAGAGAATAGTATAGGATAGATGATATTATAGGATAGAGGATAGGATACGATAGAGGATATGATAGGGGATTGGATAGGATAGAGTATAGGATAGGATATAGGATAGGATACGATAGAGGATAGGATAGAGGATAGGATATAGGATTGGATAGGATAGAGGATATTATAGGATAGAGGATAGGATAGGGTTGGGAATAGGACAGGATTGAGGATAGGATAGGATAGTGGATAGGATAGGGGATTGGATAAGATAGAGGATAGGATAGCATAGGATAGATGATAGTATAGGATAGAGGATAGGATAGGATTGAGGATAGGATAGGATAGTGGAAATGATAGGATAGAACAGACGATAGAGGATAGGATAGAGAATAGGATAGATGATAGTATAGGATAGAGGATTGGATAGGATAGAGGATAGGATTGGATAGAGGATAGGATAGGGGATTGGGTAGTATAGAGGATAGGATAGGATAAAGGATAGGATACGATAGAGGATAGTATAGGATAGAGGATAGGATAGGATAGAGAATAGTATAGGATAGATGATATTATAGGATAGAGGATATTATAGGATAGAGGATAGGATAGGATAGAGGATAGGATCGGATAGAGGATAGGATAGGGGATTGGATAGGATAGAGGATAGGATAGGATAGAGGACAGGATAGGGTAGAGGATAGGATAGAGAATAGGATAGGATAGAGGATAGGATAGGATAGATAATAGGATCGGATAGAGGATAGGATACGATAGAGGAAAGTATAGGGTAGAGGATAGGATAGGATAGAGAATAATATAGGATAGAGGATAGGATAGGATAGAGGATAAGATATTATAGAGGATAGGATAGGATAGAGGATAGGATCGGATAGAGGATAGGATAGGGGATTGAATAGGATAGAGGATAGTATAGGATAGAGGATATGATAGGATAGAAGATAGGATAGGATAGAGGATAGGAGAGGATTGAGGATAGGAGAGGATATTGGATAGGATCTGATAGAGGATAGGATACGATAGAGGATAGTATAGGATAGAGGATAGGATAGGATAGAGAATAGGATAGGGTAGAGGATAGGATAGGATAGAGGATATAATAGGACAGAGGATAGGGTAGGATAGAGAATAGTATAGGATAGATGATATTGTAGGATAGAGGATATTATAAGATAGAGGATAGGATAGGATAGAGGATAGGATAGGATAGAGGATAGGATAGGGTTGAGGATAGGACAGGATTGAAGATAGGATAGGATAGTGGATAGGATAGAGGATTGGATAAGATAGAGGATAGGATCGGATAGAATATAGGATAGGGGATTGGATAGGATAGAGGATAGGAGAAGATAGAGGACAGGATAGGGTAGAGGATAGGATAGAGAAGAGGATATTATAGAGGATAGGATAGGATAGAGGATAGGATCGGGTAGAGGATAGGATAGGGGATTGGATAGGATAGAGGATAGTATAGGATAGAGGATAGGATAGGATAGAGGATAGGATAGGGTAGAAGATAGGATAGGATAGGATAGAGGATAGGATAGGTTAGAGGTTAGGATCGGATAGAGGATAGGTTGGGGATTGGATAGGATAGAGGATAGGATAGGGTAGAGGATAGGATAGGGTAGAGGATAGGATAGGATAGAGGATAGGATAGGATAGAGGTTAGGATAGGTTAGAGTATAGGATACAGAATAGGATAGGATAGAGGATAGGATAGGATAGAGGATAGGATCGGATAGGGGATAGGATAGGGGATTGGATAGGATAGAGGATAGGATAGGATAGCGGACAGGATAGGGTAGAGGATAGGATAGAGAATAGGATAGGATAGAGGATAGGATTGGATAGAGGATAGGATCGGATAGAGGATAGGATACGTTAGAGGAAAGTATAGGATAGAGGATAGGATAGGATAGAGAATAGTATAGGATAGAGGACAGGATAGGATAGAGGATACGATATTATAGAGGATAGGATAGGATAGAGGATAGGATCGGATAGAGGATAGGATAGGGGATTGGATAGGATAGAGGATAGTATAGGATAGAGGATAGGATAGGATAGAGGATAGGATAGGGTAGAAGATAGGATAGGATAGGATAGAGGATAGGATAGGTTAGAGGTTAGGATCGGATAGAGGATAGGTTGGGGTTTGGATAGGATAGAGGATAGGATAGGGTAGAGGATAGGATAGGATAGAGGATAGGATAGGATAGAGGTTACGATAGGGTAGAGTATAGGATACAGAATAGGATAGGATAGAGGATAGGATAGGATAGAGGATAGGATCGGATAGAGGATAGGATAGGATAGAGGATAGGATCGGATAGAGGATAGGATACGATAGAGGATAGGATAGAGGATAGGATAGAGGATTGGATAGGATAGAGGATATGATAGGATAGAAGATAGGATAGGATAGAGGATAGGAGAGGATTGAGGATAGGAGAGGATATTGGATAGGATCGGATAGAGGATAGGATACGATAGAGGATAGTATAGGATAGAGGATAGGATAGGATAGAGAATAGTATAGGATAGATGATATTATAGGATAGAGGATAGGATAGGGAAGAGTATAGGATACAGAATAGGATAGGATAGAGGATAGGGGATAGGGGATAGGGGATTGGATAGGATAGAGGATAGGATAGGATAGAGGATAGGATAGGGTAGAGGATAGGATAGAGAATAGGATAGGATAGGATAGAGGATAGGATCGGATAGAGGATAGGATAGGATAGAGGATAGTATAGGATAGAGGGTAGGATAGGATAGAGAATAGTATAGGATAGAGGATAGGATAGGATAGAGGATAGGATAGGGTTGAGGATAGGACAGGATTGAGGATAGGATAGGATAGTGGATAGGATAGGTGATTGGATAAGATAGAGGATAGGATAGGATAGGATAGATGATAGTATAGGATAGAGGATAGGATAGGATAGGATAGATGATAGTATAGGATAGAGGATAGGATAGGATTGAGGATAAGATAGGATAGTGGATAGGATAGGATAGAACAGACGATAGAGGATAGGATAGAGAATAGGATAGATGATAGTATAGGATAGAGGATTGGATAGGATAGAGGATAGGATTGGATAGAGGATACGATTGTGGATTGGGTAGTATAGAGGATAGGATAGGATACGATAGCGGATAGTATAGGATAGAGGATAGGATAGGATAGAGAATAGTATAGGATATTGGATAGGATCTGATAGAGGATAGGATACGATAGATGATAGTATAGGATAGAGGATAGGATAGGATAGAGAATAGTATAGGATAGATGATATTATGGGATAGAGGATAGGATAGGGTAGAGTATAGGATACAGAATAGGATAGGATAGAGGATAGGATAGGATAGAGGATAGGATCGGATAGAGGATAGGATAGGGTAGAGGATAGGATAGGATAGAGGATATAATAGGGGATTGGATAGGATAGAGGATAGTATAGGATAGAGGATAGGATAGGATAGAGGATAGGATAGGGTAGAAGATAGGATAGGATAGGATAGAGGATAGGATAGGTTAGAGGTTAGGATCGGATAGAGGATAGGTTGGAGATTGGATAGGATAGAGGATAGGATAGGGTAGAGGATAGGATAGGGTAGAGGATAGGATAGGATAGAGGATAGGATAGGATAGAGGTTAGGATAGGGTAGAGTATAGGATACAGAATAGGATAGGATAGAGGATAGGATAGGATAGAGGATAGGATCGGATAGAGGATAGGATAGGATAGAGGATAGTATAGGATAGAGGGTAGGATAGGATAGAGAATAGTATAGGATAGAGGATAGGATAGGATAGAGGATAGGATAGGGTTGAGGATAGCACATGATTGAGGATAGGATTGGATAGAGGATACGATAGGGGATTGGGTAGTATAGAGGATAGGATAGGATACGATAGCGGATAGTATAGGATAGAGGATAGGATAGGATAGAGAATATTATAGGATAGAGGGTAGGATCGGTTAGATGATAGGATAGGATAGAGGATAGGATCATATAGGGGATAGGATAGGTGATTGGATAGGATAGAGGATAGGATAGGGTTGAGGATAGGACAGGATTGAGGATAGGATAGGATAGTGGATAGGATAGAGGATTGGATAAGATAGAGGATAGGATAGGATAGGATAGAGGAAAGTATAGGATAGAGGATAGGATAGGGTAGAGGATAGGATCGGATAGAGGATAGGATAGGGGATTGGGTAGGATAGAGAATAGAATAGGATAGAGGATAGAACAGGATAGAGGATAGGATAGGGGATTGGATACGATAGAGGACATGATACGATAAAAGATAGGATTGGATAGAGGATAGGAGAGGATTGAGGATAGGATAGGATAGTGGATAGGGTAGGATAGAACAGACGACAGAGGATAGGATAGAGAATAGGATAGATGATAGTATAGGATAGAGGACTGGATAGGATAGAGGATAGGATCGGATAGAGGATAGGATAGGATAGAGAATAGGATAGGATAGAGGATAGGATAGGGTTGAGGATAGGACAGGATTGAGGATAGGATAGGATAGTGGATAGGGTAGGGGATTGGATAAGTTAGAGGATAGGATAGGATAGGATAGATGATAGTATAGGATAGAGGATAGGATAGGATAGATGATATTATAGGATAGAGGATAAGATATAATAGAGGATAGGTTCGGATAGAGGATAGGATAGGGGATTGGATAGAATAGAGGATAGGATAGGAAATTGGATAGGATAGAGGATAGGATAGGATTGAGGATAGGATAGGATAGTGGATAGGATAGGATAGAGCAGACGATAGAGGATAGGATAGGGGATTGGATAGGATAGAGGATATGATAGGATAGAAGATAAGATAGGATAGAGGATAGGGGAGGATTGAGGATAGGATAGGATAGTGGTTAGGATAGGATAGTGGATAGGATAGGATAGAACAGACGATAGAGGATAGGATAGAGAATAGGATAGGTTAGATGATAGTATAGGATAGAGGATAGGATAGGATAGAGGATATGATAGGGTAGAGGTTAGGATAGAGAATAGGATAGGATAGAGGATGGGATAGGATAGATAATAGTATAGGATAGATGATATTACAGGATAGAGGACAGGATAGGATAGAGGATAGGATCGGATAGAGGATAGGATAGGTGATTGGATAGGATAGTGGATAGGAGACGATAGAGGATGGTATAGGATTGAGGATAAGATAGCATAGAGAATAGTATAGGATAGATGATATAATAGGATAGAGGATAGGATAGGATAGAGGATAGGAACGGATAGAGGATAGGATAGGGGATTGGATAGGATAGAGGATAGGATAGGATAGGGGATAGGATAGGGTAGAGGATAGGATAGAGAATAGTATAGGATAGTGGATAGGATAGGATAGAGGATAGGATAGGGGATTGGATAGGATAGAGGATAGGATTGGGGATCGGATAGGATAGAGGATAGGATACGATAGAGGATAGGATAGGATTGAGGATAGGATAGGATAGAGGATAGGATAGGATAGAGGATAGGATAGGATAGAGGATAGAATCGGATAGAGGATAGGATAGGGGATTGGATAGGATAGAGAATAGGATAGGATAGAACAGACGATAGAGAATAGGATAGACCAGACGATAGAGGATAGTATATGATAGAGCAGACGATAGAGGATATGATATGATAGAGGATATAAAAGGATAGCGGGTAGGATAGGTTGGAGTATAAGATAGGGGATTGGATAGGATAGAGTATAGGATAGGATCCAGGATAGGATAGGATAGAGGATAGGATAGGATAGAGGATAGGATAGGATTGAGGATAGGATAGGATAGAGGATAGGACAGGATAGAGGATAGGATAGTATAGAGGATACGATAGGATAGAGGATAGGATAGGATAGAGGATAGGATAGGATAGAGGATAGGATAGGATAAAGTATAGGATGGGGGATTGGATAGGGTACAGGATAGGATACGATAGAGGATAGGGTAGGATTGAGGAGAGGATAGGATAGAGGTTAGGATAGGGGATTGGATAGGATAGAGGATAAGATAGGATAGAGGATAAGGTAGGGGATCCGATAAGATAGAGAATAGGATAGGACAGATGATAGGATAGGGGATTGGATAGGGTAGGGGATAGGATAGGATTGAGTATATGATAGGAAAGAGGATAGGATAGGGTAGGATAAGGATTAGGATAGGATAGATGATATCATAGGATATAGGATAGGATAGGATAGAGGACACGATGATATAGAGGATAGGATAGGATAAAGTATAGGATAGGATAGAGGATAGGATAGGGGACTGGATAGGATAGAGGATAGGATAGGATGGAGGATAGGATAGGATAGAGGATAGTATAGGATAGATGATATTATAGGATAGAGGATAGGATAGGATAGAAGATAGGATCGGATAAAGGGTAGGATAGGGGATTAGATGGGATAGAGGATAGGATAGGATAGAGGATAGAATAGGGGATTGGATAGGATAGAGGATAGGATAGGGGATTGGATAGGATACAGGATAGGATAAGTTAGAGGATAGGATAGGATAGACGATAGGATAGAGGATTGGATAGGATAGAGGATTGGATAGGATAGAGGATTGGATAGGTTAGACTATAACGGATATTGTAGGATAGAGGATAGGATAGGATTGATGATAGGATTGGATAGATGATAGGATAGGATAGAGGATAGGATACGATGGATGATAGGATATGATAGAGGATAGGATAGGATAAAAGATAGGATAGGATAGTGGATAGGATAGGATAGAGGATAGGATAGAGGATAGGATACTATAGAGGATAGGATAGGATAGAGGATAGGATAGGGTAGAGGATACCATAGGACAGAGGATAGGATAGGATAAATGATAGTATAGGATAGGGAATATAATAGGATAGAGGATAGGGTAGGATAGAGTATAGTTTAGGATAGAGGATATTATAGGATAGAGGATAGGATAGGATACAGGATATTATAGGATAGAAGATAGGATAGGATAGAGGATAAGATAGGATTGAGGATGGGATAGGATTGAGGATAGGATAGGATAGAGGATAGGATAGGATAGTGGATTGGATAGGGGATTGGATAGGATACAGGATAGGATAGGATAGAGGATAGGATAGGATTGAGGAAAGGATAGGATACTGTATAGGATAGGATAGAGGATAGGATAGTATAGAGAATGGGATATGAAAGAGGATAGGATAGGATAGAGAATAGGATAGGATATATGATATTATCGGATAGAGGATAGGATAGGATAGAGGAAATGATAGGATTGAGGATAGGATATGGGATTGGATAGGATAGAGCATAGGATAGGCTACAGGATAGGATAGGATAGAGGATAGGATAGCATAGGATAGAGGATAGGATAGGATAGAGGATAGGATAGGATAGAGGATAGGATAGGATAGAGGATAGGATACGATAGAGGATAGTATAGGTTAGAGTATAGGGTAGGATAGAGAATAGTATAGGATAGATGATATTATAGGATAGAGGATAGGATAGGGTAGAGGATAGGATAGGATAGCGGATAGGATAGGATAGAGGATAGGATAGAGAATAGGATAGGATAGAGGATAGGATCGGATAGGAGAATAGTATAGGGTAGATGATATTATAGGCTAGAGGATAGGATGGGATAGAGGATAGGATAGGGTAGAATATAGGATACAGAATAGGTTAGGACAGGATAGAGAATAGTATACGATAGATGATATTATAGGATAGAGGATAGGATAGGGTAGAGGATAGGATAGAGAATAGGATAGGATAGAGGATAGGATAGGATAGAGGATAGGATCGGATAGAGGATAGGATAGGGGATTGGATAGTATAGAGGATACGATGGGATAGAGGATAGGATAGGATAGATGATCGGATAGGATAGAGGATAGGATAGAGGACTGGATAGGATAGAGGATATTATAGGATAGAGGATAGGATAGGATAGAGAATAGTATAGGATAGATGATATTATAGGATAGAGGATAGGATAGGGTAGAGGATAGGATAGTATAGAGGATAGGATAGGATAGAGGATAGGATAGAGGATAGGATAGGATAGGATAGGATAGAGGAAAGGATAGGATTGAGGATAGGATATGGGATTGGATAGGATAGAGCATAGGATAGGCTACAGGATAGGATAGGATATAGGATAGGATAGCATAGGATAGAGGATAGGATAGGATAGAGGATAGGTGAGGATAGAGGACAGGATAGGATAGAGGATAGGATAGGATAGAGGATATTATCGGATAGAGGATAGGATAGGATAGAGGACACGATTTTATAGAGGATAGGATAGGATGGAGGATAGGATAGGGGATGGGATAGAATAGAGGCTAGTATAGGATTGAGGATAGGATAGGATAGAGAATAGTATAGGATAGAGGATAGGATAGGATGGAGGATACGATATTATAGAGGATAGAATAGGATTGAGGATAGGATAGGATAGTGGATAGGATAGGATAGAACAGACGATAGAGGATAGGATAGAGAATAGGATAGGTTAGATGATAGTATAGGATAGAGGATAGGATAGAGGATACGATATTATAGAGGATAGGATAGCATAGAGGATAGGATAGGATAGAGGATAGGATAGGATAGGATAGAGGATAGGATAGGATAGAGGATAGGATAGGATAGAGGATAGGATAGGATAGAGGATAGGATAGGATAGAGGATAGGATAGGATAGAGGATAGGATAGGATAGAGGATAGGATAGGATAGAGGATAGGATAGGATAGAGGATAGGATGGGATAGGATAGAGGATTGGATAGGATAGAGCATATTATAGGATAGAGGATATGATACGATAGCGGATAGGATATAATGGAGTATAGGATTGTAATGAGGATAGGATAGCGTTGAGGATAGGATAGGATAGAGGATAGGATAGGATAGAGGATAGGTTAGGATAGAGGATAGGATAGGATAGAGGATAGGATGGGATAGGATAGAGGATAGGATAGGATAGAGGATAGGATAGGATAGAGGATAGGATAGGATAGAGGATAGGATAGAGGATTGGTTAGTATAAAGGATAGGAGAGGATAGAGGATAGGATAGGATTGAGGATAGGATAGGATAGAGCATAGGATAGGATAGGATTGAGGGTAGGATAGAGGATAGGATAGGATAGAGGATAGGATAGGGGATTGGATAGGATAGATGACAGGAGACGATAGAAGATAGGATAGGGGATTGGATAGGATAGAGGAAAGGAGACGATAGAGATTGGATAGGATAGATGATATTATAGGAAAGAGGATAGGATATGATAGAGTATACGATATTATAGAGGATAGGACAGGATAGAGGATAGGATAGGATAGAGGATAGGATAGGATACAGGATAGGATTGGATAGAGGATAGGATAGGATAGAGGATAGGATAGGATAGAGGATAGGATAGGATAGAGGATAGGATAGAGGATTGGATAGGATAGAGGATATTATAGGATAGAGGATATGATAGGATAGCGGATAGGATATAATGGAGTATAGGCTAGAAATGAGGATAGGATAGCGTTGAGGATAGGATAGGATAGAGGATAGGATAGGATAGAGGGTAGGTTAGGATAGAGGATAGGATAGGATAGAATGTAGGATAGGAAAGAGGATAGGATAGGATAGAGGATAGGTTAGGATAGAGGATTGGATAGTATAAAGGATAGGTGAGGATAGAGAATAGGATTGCATTGAGGATAGGATAGGATAGTGGATAGGATAGGATAGAGCAGACGATAGAGGATAGGATAGAGGATAGGGTAGGAGATTGGATAGGATAGAGGATACGATAGGGTAGATGATATCATAGGCAAGAGGATAGGATAGGATAGAGGATAGGATAGGATAGGATAGAGGATAGGATAGGATAGGATAGAGGATAGGATAGGATAGAGGATAGGATAGGATAGAGGATAGGATAGGATAGAGGATAGGATAGGATAGAGGATAGGATGGGATAGAATAGAGGATAGGATAGGATAGAGGATAGGATAGGATAGAGGATAGGATAGGATAGAGGATAGGATAGGATAGAGGATAGGGTAGGAGATTGGGTAGGATAGAGGATACGATAGGGTAGATGATATCATAGGCAAGAGGATAGGATATGATAGAGGATACGATATTATAGAGGATAGGATAGGGTAGAGAATAGGATAGGATAGAGGATAGGTTAGGATAGAGTATAGGATAGGATAGAGGATAGGATAGCATAGAGGATAGGATAGGATAGAGGATAGGATAGGATAGAGGATAGGATAGGATAGAGGATAGGTTAGGATAGGATAGAGGATAGGATAGGATAGAGGATAGGATAGGATAGAGGATAGGATAGGATAGAGGATAGGATAGGATAGAGGATAGGATAGGATAGAGGATAGGATAGGATAGAGGATAGGATAGGATAGAGGATAGGATAGGATAGAGGATAGGATAGGATAGAGGATAGGATAGGATAGAGGATAGGATAGGATAGAGGATAGGATAGGATAGAGGATAGGATAGGATAGGATAGAGGATAGGATAGGATAGAGGATAGGATAGAGGATAGGATAGGATAGAGGATAGGATAGGATAGAGGATAGGATAGGATAGAGGATAGGATAGGATAGAGGATAATATAGGATAGAGGATAAGATGGGATAGGATAGAGGATAGGATAGGATAGAGGATAGGATAGGATAGAGGATAGGATAGGATAGAGGATAGGATAGGATAGAGGATAGGAGAGAGGATTGGTTAGTATAAAGGATAGAGGATAGGATAGAGGATAGGATAGAATAGAGGATATGATAAAGGGATAGGATAGAGGATTGGATAGGATAGATCATATTATAGGATAGAGGATATGATACGATAGCGGATAGGATATAATGGAGTATAGGATAGTAATGAGGATAGGATAGCGTTGAGGATAGGATAGGATAGAGGATAGGATAGGATAGAGGATAGGTTAGGATAGAGGATAGGATAGGATAGAGGATAGGATGGGATAGGATAGAGGATAGGATAGGATAGAGGATAGGATAGGATAGAGGATAGGATAGGATAGAGGATAGGATAGGATAGAGGATAGGATAGGATAGAGGATAGGATAGAGGATTGGTTACTATAAAGGATAGGAGAGGATAGAGGATAGGATAGGATTGAGGATAGGATAGGATAGAGCATAGGATAGGATAGGATTGAGGGTAGGATAGAGGATAGGATAGGATAGAGGATAGGATAGGGGATTGGATAGGATAGATGACAGGAGACGATAGAAGATAGGATAGGGGATTGGATAGGATAGAGGAAAGGAGACGATAGAGATTGGATAGGATAGATGATATTATAGGAAAGAGGATAGGATATGATAGAGTATACGATATTATAGAGGATAGGACAGGATAGAGGATAGGATAGGATAGAGGATAGGATAGGATACAGGATAGGATTGGATAGAGGATAGGATATGATAGAGGATAGGATAGGATAGAGGATAGGATAGGATAGAGGATAGGATAGGATAGAGGATAGGATAGGATAGAGGATAGGATAGGATAGAGGATAGGATAGGATAGAGGATAGGATAGGATAGGATAGAGGATAGGATAGGATAGAGGATAGGATAGGATAGAGGATAGGATAGGATAGAGGATAGGATAGGATAGAGGATAGGATAGGATAGAGGATAATATAGGATAGAGGATAAGATGGGATAGGATAGAGGATAGGATAGGATAGAGGATAGGATAGGATAGAGGATAGGATAGGATAGAGGATAGGATAGGATAGAGGATAGGAGAGAGGATTGGTTAGTATAAAGGATAGAGGATAGGATAGAGGATAGGATAGAATAGAGGATATGATAAAGGGATAGGATAGAGGATTGGATAGGATAGAGCATATTATAGGATAGAGGATATGATACGATAGCGGATAGGATATAATGGAGTATAGGATAGTAATGAGGATAGGATAGCGTTGAGGATAGGATAGGATAGAGGATAGGATAGGATAGAGGATAGGTTAGGATAGAGGATAGGATAGGATAGAGGATAGGATGGGATAGGATAGAGGATAGGATAGGATAGAGGATAGGATAGGATAGAGGATAGGATAGGATAGAGGATAGGATAGGATAGAGGATAGGATAGGATAGAGGATAGGATAGAGGATTGGTTACTATAAAGGATAGGAGAGGATAGAGGATAGGATAGGATTGAGGATAGGATAGGATAGAGCATAGGATAGGATAGGATTGAGGGTAGGATAGAGGATAGGATAGGATAGAGGATAGGATAGGGGATTGGATAGGATAGATGACAGGAGACGATAGAAGATAGGATAGGGGATTGGATAGGATAGAGGAAAGGAGACGATAGAGATTGGATAGGATAGATGATATTATAGGAAAGAGGATAGGATATGATAGAGTATACGATATTATAGAGGATAGGACAGGATAGAGGATAGGATAGGATAGAGGATAGGATAGGATACAGGATAGGATTGGATAGAGGATAGGATATGATAGAGGATAGGATAGGATAGAGGATAGGATAGGATAGAGGATAGGATAGAGGATTGGATAGGATAGAGGATATTATAGGATAGAGGATATGATAGGATAGCGGATAGGATATAATGGAGTATAGGATAGAAATGAGGATAGGATAGCGGTGAGGATAGGATAGGATAGAGGATAGGATAGGATAGAGGGTAGGTTAGGATAGAGGATAGGATAGGATAGAGGATAGGATAGGAAAGAGGATAGGATAGGACAGAGGATAGGTTAGGATAGAGGATTGGATAGTATAAAGGATAGGTGAGGATAGAGAATAGGATAGCATTGAGGATAGGATAGGATAGTGGATAGGATAGGATAGAGCAGACGATAGAGGATAGGATAGAGGATAGGGTAGGAGATTGGATAGGATAGAGGATACGATAGGGTAGATGATGTCATAGGCAAGAGGATAGGATATGATAGAGGATACGATATTATAGAGGATAGGATAGGGTAGAGAATAGGATAGGATAGAGGATAGGTTAGGATAGAGTATAGGATAGGATAGAGGATAGGATAGCATAGAGGATAGGATAGGATAGAGGATAGGATAGGATACAGGATAGGATAGGATAGAGGATAGGATAGGATAGGATAGAGGATAGGATAGGATAGAGGATAGGATAGGATAGAGGATAGGATAGGATAGAGGATAGGATAGGATAGAGGATAGGATAGGATAGAGGATAGGATAGGATAGAGGATAGGATAGGATAGAGGATAGGATAGGATAGAGGATAGGATAGGATAGAGGATAGGATAGGATAGAGGATAGGATAGGATAGAGGATAGGATAGGATAGAGGATAGGATAGGATAGAGGATAGGATAGGATAGAGGATAGGATAGGATAGGATAGAGGATAGGATAGGATAGAGGATAGGATAGGATAGAGGATAGGATAGGATAGAGGATAGGATAGGATAGAGGATAGGATAGGATAGAGGATAGGATAGGATAGAGGATAGGATAGGATAGAGGATAGGATAGGATAGAGGATAGGATAGGATAGAGGATAGGATAGGATAGAGGATAGGATAGGATAGAGGATAGGATAGGATAGAGGATAGGATAGGATAGAGGATAGGATAGGATAGAGGATAGGATAGGATAGAGGATAGGATAGGATAGGATAGAGGATAGGATAGGATAGAGGATAGGATAGGATAGAGGATAGGATAGGATAGAGGATAGGATAGGATAGAGGATAGGATAGGATAGAGGATAGGATAGGATAGAGGATAGGATAGAGGATTGGTTAGTATAAAGGATAGGAGAGGATAGAGGATAGGATAGGATTGAGGATAGGATAGGATAGAGCATAGGATAGGATAGGATTGAGGGTAGGATAGAGGATAGGATAGGATAGAGGATAGGATAGGGGATTGGATAGGATAGGGGATTGGATAGGATAGATGACAGGAGACGATAGAAGATAGGATAGGGGATTGGATAGGATAGAGGAAAGGAGACGATAGAGATTGGATAGGATAGATGATATTATAGGAAAGAGGATAGGATATGATAGAGTATACGATATTATAGAGGATAGGACAGGATAGAGGATAGGATAGGATAGAGGATAGGATAGGATACAGGATAGGAATGGATAGAGGATAGGATATGATAGAGGATAGGATAGGATAGTGGATAGGATAGGATAGAGCAGACGATAGAGGATAGGATAGAGGATAGGGTAGGAGATTGGATAGGATAGAGGATACGATAGGGTAGATGATATCATAGGCAAGAGGATAGGATATGATAGAGGATACGATATTATAGAGGATAGGATAGGGTAGAGAATAGGATAGGATAGAGGATAGGTTAGGATAGAGTATAGGATAGGATAGAGGATAGGATAGCATAGAGGATAGGATAGGATAGAGGATAGGATAGGATAGAGGATAGGATAGGATAGAGGATAGGATAGGATAGGATAGAGGATAGGATACGATAGAGGATAGGATAGGATAGAGGATAGGATAGGATAGAGGATAGGATAGGATAGAGGATAGGATAGGATAGAGGATAGGATAGGATAGAGGATAGGATAGGATAGAGGATAGGATAGGATAGAGGATAGGATAGGATAGAGGATAGGATAGGATAGAGGATAGGATAGGATAGGATAGAGGATAGGATAGGATAGAGGATAGGATAGGATAGAGGATAGGATAGGATAGAGGATAGGATAGGATAGAGGATAGGATAGGATAGAGGATAGGATGGGATAGGATAGAGGATAGGATAGGATAGAGGATAGGATAGGATAGAGGATAGGATAGGATAGAGGATAGGATAGGATAGAGGATAGGATAGGATAGAGGATAGGATAGGATAGAGGATAGGATAGGATAGAGGATAGGATAGGATAGAGGATAGGATAGGATAGAGGATAGGATAGGATAGAGGATAGGATAGGATAGAGGATAGGATAGGATAGAGGATAGGATAGGATAGAGGATAGGATAGGATAGAGGATAGGATAGGATAGAGGATAGGATAGGATAGAGGATAGGATAGAGGATTGGTTAGTATAAAGGATAGGAGAGGATAGAGGATAGGATAGGATTGAGGATAGGATAGGATAGAGCATAGGATAGGATAGGATTGAGGGTAGGATAGAGGATAGGATAGGATAGAGGATAGGATAGGGGATTGGATAGGATAGATGACAGGAGACGATAGAAGATAGGATAGGGGATTGGATAGGATAGAGGAAAGGAGACGATAGAGATTGGATAGGATAGATGATATTATAGGAAAGAGGATAGGATATGATAGAGTATACGATATTATAGAGGATAGGACAGGATAGAGGATAGGATAGGATAGAGGATAGGATAGGATACAGGATAGGATAGGATAGAGGATAGGATAGGATAGAGGATAGGTTAGGATAGAGGATAGGATAGGATAGAGGATAGGATAGGATAGAGGATAGGATAGGATAGAGGATGGGATAGGATAGAGTATAGAATAGGATAGAGCATAGGATAGGATAGGATTGAGGGTAGGATAGGATAGAGGATATTATAGGATAGAGGATATGATACGATAGCGGATAGGATATAATGGAGTATAGGATAGTAATGAGGATAGGATAGCGTTGAGGATAGGATAGGATAGAGGATAGGATAGAGGATTGGTTAGTATAAAGGATAGGAGAGGATAGAGGATAGGATAGGATTGAGGATAAGATAGGATAGAGGATAGGATAGGATAGAGGATAGGATAGGATAGAGGATAGGATAGGATAGAGGATACGATATTATAGAGGATAGGATAGGATAGAGGATAGGATAGGATACAGGATAGGATAGGATAGAGGATAGGATAGGATAGAGGATAGGATAGGATAGAGGATAGGATAGGATAGAGGATAGGATAGGATAGAGGATAGGATAGGATAGAGGATAGGATAGGATAGAGGATAGGATAGGATAGAGGATAGGATAGGATAGAGGATAGGAGAGAGGATTGGTTAGTATAAAGGATAGAGGATAGGATAGAGGATAGGATAGAATAGAGGATATGATAAAGGGATAGGATAGAGGATTGGATAGGATAGAGCATATTATAGGATAGAGGATATGATACGATAGCGGATAGGATATAATGGAGTATAGGATAGTAATGAGGATAGGATAGCGTTGAGGATAGGATAGGATAGAGGATAGGATAGGATAGAGGATAGGTTAGGATAGAGGATAGGATAGGATAGAGGATAGGATGGGATAGGATAGAGGATAGGATAGGATAGAGGATAGGATAGGATAGAGGATAGGATAGGATAGAGGATAGGATAGGATAGAGGATAGGATAGGATAGAGGATAGGATAGAGGATTGGTTACTATAAAGGATAGGAGAGGATAGAGGATAGGATAGGATTGAGGATAGGATAGGATAGAGCATAGGATAGGATAGGATTGAGGGTAGGATAGAGGATAGGATAGGATAGAGGATAGGATAGGGGATTGGATAGGATAGATGACAGGAGACGATAGAAGATAGGATAGGGGATTGGATAGGATAGAGGAAAGGAGACGATAGAGATTGGATAGGATAGATGATATTATAGGAAAGAGGATAGGATATGATAGAGTATACGATATTATAGAGGATAGGACAGGATAGAGGATAGGATAGGATAGAGGATAGGATAGGATACAGGATAGGATTGGATAGAGGATAGGATATGATAGAGGATAGGATAGGATAGAGGATAGGATAGGATAGAGGATAGGATAGAGGATTGGATAGGATAGAGGATATTATAGGATAGAGGATATGATAGGATAGCGGATAGGATATAATGGAGTATAGGATAGAAATGAGGATAGGATAGCGGTGAGGATAGGATAGGATAGAGGATAGGATAGGATAGAGGGTAGGTTAGGATAGAGGATAGGATAGGATAGAGGATAGGATAGGAAAGAGGATAGGATAGGATAGAGGATAGGTTAGGATAGAGGATTGGATAGTATAAAGGATAGGTGAGGATAGAGAATAGGATAGCATTGAGGATAGGATAGGATAGTGGATAGGATAGGATAGAGCAGACGATAGAGGATAGGATAGAGGATAGGGTAGGAGATTGGATAGGATAGAGGATACGATAGGGTAGATGATATCATAGGCAAGAGGATAGGATATGATAGAGGATACGATATTATAGAGGATAGGATAGGGTAGAGAATAGGATAGGATAGAGGATAGGTTAGGATAGAGTATAGGATAGGATAGAGGATAGGATAGCATAGAGGATAGGATAGGATAGAGGATAGGATAGGATACAGGATAGGATAGGATAGAGGATAGGATAGGATAGGATAGAGGATAGGATAGGATAGAGGATAGGATAGGATAGAGGATAGGATAGGATAGAGGATAGGATAGGATAGAGGATAGGATAGGATAGAGGATAGGATAGGATAGAGGATAGGATAGGATAGAGGATAGGATAGGATAGAGGATAGGATAGGATAGAGGATAGGATAGGATAGAGGATAGGATAGGATAGAGGATAGGATAGGATAGAGGATAGGATAGGATAGGATAGAGGATAGGATAGGATAGAGGATAGGATAGGATAGAGGATAGGATAGGATAGAGGATAGGATAGGATAGAGGATAGGATAGGATAGAGGATAGGATAGGATAGAGGATAGGATAGAGGATTGGTTAGTATAAAGGATAGGAGAGGATAGAGGATAGGATAGGATTGAGGATAGGATAGGATAGAGCATAGGATAGGATAGGATTGAGGGTAGGATAGAGGATAGGATAGGATAGAGGATAGGATAGGGGATTGGATAGGATAGGGGATTGGATAGGATAGATGACAGGAGACGATAGAAGATAGGATAGGGGATTGGATAGGATAGAGGAAAGGAGACGATAGAGATTGGATAGGATAGATGATATTATAGGAAAGAGGATAGGATATGATAGAGTATACGATATTATAGAGGATAGGACAGGATAGAGGATAGGATAGGATAGAGGATAGGATAGGATACAGGATAGGAATGGATAGAGGATAGGATATGATAGAGGATAGGATAGGATAGAGGATAGGATAGGATAGAGGATAGGATAGAGGATTGGATAGGATAGAGGATATTATAGGATAGAGGATATGATAGGATAGCGGATAGGATATAATGGAGTATAGGATAGAAATGAGGATAGGATAGCGTTGAGGATAGGATAGGATAGAGGATAGGATAGGATAGAGGGTAGGTTAGGATAGAGGATAGGATAGGATAGAGGATAGGATAGGAAAGAGGATAGGATAGGATAGAGGATAGGTTAGGATAGAGGATTGGATAGTATAAAGGATAGGTGAGGATAGAGAATAGGATAGCATTGAGGATAGGATAGGATAGTGGATAGGATAGGATAGAGCAGACGATAGAGGATAGGATAGAGGATAGGGTAGGAGATTGGATAGGATAGAGGATACGATAGGGTAGATGATATCATAGGCAAGAGGATAGGATATGATAGAGGATACGATATTATAGAGGATAGGATAGGGTAGAGAATAGGATAGGATAGAGGATAGGTTAGGATAGAGTATAGGATAGGATAGAGGATAGGATAGCATAGAGGATAGGATAGGATAGAGGATTGGATAGGATGGAGGATAGGATAGGATAGAGGATAGGATAGGATAGGATAGAGGATAGGATACGATAGAGGATAGGATAGGATAGAGGATAGGATAGGATAGAGAATAGTATACGATAGATGATATTATAGGATAGAGGATAGGATAGGGTAGAGGATAGGATAGAGAATAGGATAGGATAGAGGATAGGATAGGATAGAGGATAGGATCGGATAGAGGATAGGATAGGGGATTGGATAGTATAGAGGATACGATGGGATAGAGGATAGGATAGGATAGATGATCGGATAGGATAGAGGATAGGATAGAGGACTGGATAGGATAGAGGATATTATAGGATAGAGGATAGGATAGGATAGAGAATAGTATAGGATAGATGATATTATAGGATAGAGGATAGGATAGGGTAGAGGATAGGATAGTATAGAGGATAGGATAGGATAGAGGATAGGATAGAGGATAGGATAGGATAGGATAGGATAGAGGAAAGGATAGGATTGAGGATAGGATATGGGATTGGATAGGATAGAGCATAGGATAGGCTACAGGATAGGATAGGATATAGGATAGGATAGCATAGGATAGAGGATAGGATAGGATAGAGGATAGGATAGGATAGAGGACAGGATAGGATAGAGGATAGGATAGGATAGAGGATATTATCGGATAGAGGATAGGATAGGATAGAGGACACGATTTTATAGAGGATAGGATAGGATGGAGGATAGGATAGGGGATGGGATAGAATAGAGGCTAGTATAGGATTGAGGATAGGATAGGATAGAGAATAGTATAGGATAGAGGATAGGATAGGATGGAGGATACGATATTATAGAGGATAGAATAGGATTGAGGATAGGATAGGATAGTGGATAGGATAGGATAGAACAGACGATAGAGGATAGGATAGAGAATAGGATAGGTTAGATGATAGTATAGGATAGAGGATAGGATAGAGGATACGATATTATAGAGGATAGGATAGCATAGAGGATAGGATAGGATAGAGGATAGGATAGGATAGGATAGAGGATAGGATAGGATAGAGGATAGGATAGGATAGAGGATAGGATAGGATAGAGGATAGGATAGGATAGAGGATAGGATAGGATACAGGATAGGATAGGATAGAGGATAGGATAGGATAGAGGATAGGATGGGATAGGATAGAGGATTGGATAGGATAGAGCATATTATAGGATAGAGGATATGATACGATAGCGGATAGGATATAATGGAGTATAGGATTGTAATGAGGATAGGATAGCGTTGAGGATAGGATAGGATAGAGGATAGGATAGGATAGAGGATAGGTTAGGATAGAGGATAGGATAGGATAGAGGATAGGATGGGATAGGATAGAGGATAGGATAGGATAGAGGATAGGATAGGATAGAGGATAGGATAGAGGATTGGTTAGTATAAAGGATAGGAGAGGATAGAGGATAGGATAGGATTGAGGATAGGATAGGATAGAGCATAGGATAGGATAGGATTGAGGGTAGGATAGAGGATAGGATAGGATAGAGGATAGGATAGGGGATTGGATAGGATAGATGACAGGAGACGATAGAAGATAGGATAGGGGATTGGATAGGATAGAGGAAAGGAGACGATAGAGATTGGATAGGATAGATGATATTATAGGAAAGAGGATAGGATATGATAGAGTATACGATATTATAGAGGATAGGACAGGATAGAGGATAGGATAGGATAGAGGATAGGATAGGATACAGGATAGGATTGGATAGAGGATAGGATAGGATAGAGGATAGGATAGGATAGAGGATAGGATAGGATAGAGGATAGGATAGAGGATTGGATAGGATAGAGGATATTATAGGATAGAGGATATGATAGGATAGCGGATAGGATATAATGGAGTATAGGCTAGAAATGAGGATAGGATAGCGTTGAGGATAGGATAGGATAGAGGATAGGATAGGATAGAGGGTAGGTTAGGATAGAGGATAGGATAGGATAGAATATAGGATAGGAAAGAGGATAGGATAGGATAGAGGATAGGTTAGGATAGAGGATTGGATAGTATAAAGGATAGGTGAGGATAGAGAATAGGATTGCATTGAGGATAGGATAGGATAGTGGATAGGATAGGATAGAGCAGACGATAGAGGATAGGATAGAGGATAGGGTAGGAGATTGGATAGGATAGAGGATACGATAGGGTAGATGATATCATAGGCAAGAGGATAGGATAGGATAGAGGATAGGATAGGATAGGATAGAGGATAGGATAGGATAGGATAGAGGATAGGATAGGATAGGGGATAGGATAGGATAGAGGATAGGATAGGATAGAGGATAGGATGGGATAGAATAGAGGATAGGATAGGATAGAGGATAGGATAGGATAGAGGATAGGATAGGATAGAGGATAGGATAGGATAGAGGATAGGATAGGATAGAGGATAGGGTAGGAGATTGGGTAGGATAGAGGATACGATAGGGTAGATGATATCATAGGCAAGAGGATAGGATATGATAGAGGATACGATATTATAGAGGATAGGATAGGGTAGAGAATAGGATAGGATAGAGGATAGGTTAGGATAGAGTATAGGATAGGATAGAGGATAGGATAGCATAGAGGATAGGATAGGATAGAGGATAGGATAGGATAGAGGATAGGATAGGATAGAGGATAGGTTAGGATAGGATAGAGGATAGGATAGGATAGAGGATAGGATAGGATAGAGGATAGGATAGGATAGAGGATAGGATAGGATAGAGGATAGGATAGGATAGAGGATAGGATAGGATAGAGGATAGGATAGGATAGAGGATAGGATAGGATAGAGGATAGGATAGGATAGAGGATAGGATAGGATAGAGGATAGGATAGGATAGAGGATAGGATAGGATAGAGGATAGGATAGGATAGAGGATAGGATAGGATAGGATAGAGGATAGGATAGGATAGAGGATAGGATAGGATAGAGGATAGGATAGGATAGAGGATAGGATAGGATAGAGGATAGGATAGGATAGAGGATAATATAGGATAGAGGATAAGATGGGATAGGATAGAGGATAGGATAGGATAGAGGATAGGATAGGATAGAGGATAGGATAGGATAGAGGATAGGATAGGATAGAGGATAGGATAGGATAGAGGATAGGAGAGAGGATTGGTTAGTATAAAGGATAGAGGATAGGATAGAGGATAGGATAGAATAGAGGATATGATAAAGGGATAGGATAGAGGATTGGATAGGATAGAGGATAGGATAGAGGATTGGTTACTATAAAGGATAGGAGAGGATAGAGGATAGGATAGGATTGAGGATAGGATAGGATAGAGCATAGGATAGGATAGGATTGAGGGTAGGATAGAGGATAGGATAGGATAGAGGATAGGATAGGGGATTGGATAGGATAGATGACAGGAGACGATAGAAGATAGGATAGGGGATTGGATAGGATAGAGGAAAGGAGACGATAGAGATTGGATAGGATAGATGATATTATAGGAAAGAGGATAGGATATGATAGAGTATACGATATTATAGAGGATAGGACAGGATAGAGGATAGGATAGGATAGAGGATAGGATAGGATACAGGATAGGATTGGATAGAGGATAGGATATGATAGAGGATAGGATAGGATAGAGGATAGGATAGGATAGAGGATAGGATAGAGGATTGGATAGGATAGAGGATATTATAGGATAGAGGATATGATAGGATAGCGGATAGGATATAATGGAGTATAGGATAGAAATGAGGATAGGATAGCGGTGAGGATAGGATAGGATAGAGGATAGGATAGGATAGAGGGTAGGTTAGGATAGAGGATAGGATAGGATAGAGGATAGGATAGGAAAGAGGATAGGATAGGATAGAGGATAGGTTAGGATAGAGGATTGGATAGTATAAAGGATAGGTGAGGATAGAGAATAGGATAGCATTGAGGATAGGATAGGATAGTGGATAGGATAGGATAGAGCAGACGATAGAGGATAGGATAGAGGATAGGGTAGGAGATTGGATAGGATAGAGGATACGATAGGGTAGATGATATCATAGGCAAGAGGATAGGATATGATAGAGGATACGATATTATAGAGGATAGGATAGGGTAGAGAATAGGATAGGATAGAGGATAGGTTAGGATAGAGTATAGGATAGGATAGAGGATAGGATAGCATAGAGGATAGGATAGGATAGAGGATAGGATAGGATACAGGATAGGATAGGATAGAGGATAGGATAGGATAGGATAGAGGATAGGATAGGATAGAGGATAGGATAGGATAGAGGATAGGATAGGATAGAGGATAGGATAGGATAGAGGATAGGATAGGATAGAGGATAGGATAGGATAGAGGATAGGATAGGATAGAGGATAGGATAGGATAGAGGATAGGATAGGATAGAGGATAGGATAGGATAGAGGATAGGATAGGATAGAGGATAGGATAGGATAGAGGATAGGATAGGATAGAGGATAGGATAGGATAGAGGATAGGATAGGATAGAGGATAGGATAGGATAGGATAGAGGATAGGATACGATAGAGGATAGGATAGGATAGAGGATAGGATAGGATAGAGGATAGGATAGGATAGAGGATAGGATAGGATAGAGGATAGGATAGGATAGAGGATAGGATAGAGGATTGGTTAGTATAAAGGATAGGAGAGGATAGAGGATAGGATAGGATTGAGGATAGGATAGGATAGAGCATAGGATAGGATAGGATTGAGGGTAGGATAGAGGATAGGATAGGATAGAGGATAGGATAGGGGATTGGATAGGATAGGGGATTGGATAGGATAGGGGATTGGATAGGATAGATGACAGGAGACGATAGAAGATAGGATAGGGGATTGGATAGGATAGAGGAAAGGAGACGATAGAGATTGGATAGGATAGATGATATTATAGGAAAGAGGATAGGATATGATAGAGTATACGATATTATAGAGGATAGGACAGGATAGAGGATAGGATAGGATAGAGGATAGGATAGGATACAGGATAGGAATGGATAGAGGATAGGATATGATAGAGGATAGGATAGGATAGTGGATAGGATAGGATAGAGCAGACGATAGAGGATAGGATAGAGGATAGGGTAGGAGATTGGATAGGATAGAGGATACGATAGGGTAGATGATATCATAGGCAAGAGGATAGGATATGATAGAGGATACGATATTATAGAGGATAGGATAGGGTAGAGAATAGGATAGGATAGAGGATAGGTTAGGATAGAGTATAGGATAGGATAGAGGATAGGATAGCATAGAGGATAGGATAGGATAGAGGATAGGATAGGATAGAGGATAGGATAGGATAGAGGATAGGATAGGATAGGATAGAGGATAGGATAGGATAGAGGATAGGATAGGATAGAGGATAGGATAGGATAGAGGATAGGATAGGATAGAGGATAGGATAGGATAGAGGATAGGATAGGATAGAGGATAGGATAGGATAGAGGATAGGATAGGATAGAGGATAGGATAGGATAGAGGATAGGATAGGATAGAGGATAGGATAGGATAGGATAGAGGATAGGATAGGATAGAGGATAGGATAGGATAGAGGATAGGATAGGATAGAGGATAGGATAGGATAGAGGATAGGATGGGATAGGATAGAGGATAGGATAGGATAGAGGATAGGATAGGATAGAGGATAGGATAGGATAGAGGATAGGATAGGATAGAGGATAGGATAGGATAGAGGATAGGATAGGATAGAGGATAGGATAGGATAGAGGATAGGATAGGATAGAGGATAGGATAGGATAGAGGATAGGATAGGATAGAGGATAGGATAGGATAGAGGATAGGATAGGATAGAGGATAGGATAGGATAAAGGATAGGATAGGATAGAGCATAGGATAGGATAGAGGATAGGATAGGATAGAGGATAGGATAGAGGATTGGTTAGTATAAAGGATAGGAGAGGATAGAGGATAGGATAGGATTGAGGATAGGATAGGATAGAGCATAGGATAGGATAGGATTGAGGGTAGGATAGAGGATAGGATAGGATAGAGGATAGGATAGGGGATTGGATAGGATAGATGACAGGAGACGATAGAAGATAGGATAGGGGATTGGATAGGATAGAGGAAAGGAGACGATAGAGATTGGATAGGATAGATGATATTATAGGAAAGAGGATAGGATATGATAGAGTATACGATATTATAGAGGATAGGACAGGATAGAGGATAGGATAGGATAGAGGATAGGATAGGATACAGGATAGGATTGGATAGAGGATAGGATATGATAGAGGATAGGATAGGATAGAGGATAGGATAGGATAGAGGATAGGATAGAGGATTGGATAGGATAGAGGATATTATAGGATAGAGGATATGATAGGATAGCGGATAGGATATAATGGAGTATAGGATAGAAATGAGGATAGGATAGCGGTGAGGATAGGATAGGATAGAGGATAGGATAGGATAGAGGGTAGGTTAGGATAGAGGATAGGATAGGATAGAGGATAGGATAGGAAAGAGGATAGGATAGGATAGAGGATAGGTTAGGATAGAGGATTGGATAGTATAAAGGATAGGTGAGGATAGAGAATAGGATAGCATTGAGGATAGGATAGGATAGTGGATAGGATAGGATAGAGCAGACGATAGAGGATAGGATAGAGGATAGGGTAGGAGATTGGATAGGATAGAGGATACGATAGGGTAGATGATATCATAGGCAAGAGGATAGGATATGATAGAGGATACGATATTATAGAGGATAGGATAGGGTAGAGAATAGGATAGGATAGAGGATAGGTTAGGATAGAGTATAGGATAGGATAGAGGATAGGATAGCATAGAGGATAGGATAGGATAGAGGATAGGATAGGATACAGGATAGGATAGGATAGAGGATAGGATAGGATAGGATAGAGGATAGGATAGGATAGAGGATAGGATAGGATAGAGGATAGGATAGGATAGAGGATAGGATAGGATAGAGGATAGGATAGGATAGAGGATAGGATAGGATAGAGGATAGGATAGGATAGAGGATAGGATAGGATAGAGGATAGGATAGGATAGAGGATAGGATAGGATAGAGGATAGGATAGGATAGAGGATAGGATAGGATAGAGGATAGGATAGGATAGAGGATAGGATAGGATAGAGGATAGGATAGGATAGAGGATAGGATAGGATAGAGGATAGGATAGGATAGGATAGAGGATAGGATAGGATAGAGGATAGGATAGGATAGAGGATAGGATAGGATAGAGGATAGGATAGGATAGAGGATAGGATAGGATAGAGGATAGGATAGAGGATTGGTTAGTATAAAGGATAGGAGAGGATAGAGGATAGGATAGGATTGAGGATAGGATAGGATAGAGCATAGGATAGGATAGGATTGAGGGTAGGATAGAGGATAGGATAGGATAGAGGATAGGATAGGGGATTGGATAGGATAGGGGATTGGATAGGATAGATGACAGGAGACGATAGAAGATAGGATAGGGGATTGGATAGGATAGAGGAAAGGAGACGATAGAGATTGGATAGGATAGATGATATTATAGGAAAGAGGATAGGATATGATAGAGTATACGATATTATAGAGGATAGGACAGGATAGAGGATAGGATAGGATAGAGGATAGGATAGGATACAGGATAGGAATGGATAGAGGATAGGATATGATAGAGGATAGGATAGGATAGAGGATAGGATAGGATAGAGGATAGGATAGAGGATTGGATAGGATAGAGGATATTATAGGATAGAGGATATGATAGGATAGCGGATAGGATATAATGGAGTATAGGATAGAAATGAGGATAGGATAGCGTTGAGGATAGGATAGGATAGAGGATAGGATAGGATAGAGGGTAGGTTAGGATAGAGGATAGGATAGGATAGAGGATAGGATAGGAAAGAGGATAGGATAGGATAGAGGATAGGTTAGGATAGAGGATTGGATAGTATAAAGGATAGGTGAGGATAGAGAATAGGATAGCATTGAGGATAGGATAGGATAGAGCAGACGATAGAGGATAGGATAGAGGATAGGGTAGGAGATTGGATAGGATAGAGGATACGATAGGGTAGATGATATCATAGGCAAGAGGATAGGATATGATAGAGGATACGATATTATAGAGGATAGGATAGGGTAGAGAATAGGATAGGATAGAGGATAGGTTAGGATAGAGTATAGGATAGGATAGAGGATAGGATAGCATAGAGGATAGGATAGGATAGAGGATAGGATAGGATAGAGGATAGGATAGGATAGAGGATAGGATAGGATAGGATAGAGGATAGGATACGATAGAGGATAGGATAGGATAGAGGATAGGATAGGATAGAGGATAGGATAGGATAGAGGATAGGATAGGATAGAGGATAGGATAGGATAGAGGATAGGATAGGATAGAGGATAGGATAGGATAGAGGATAGGATAGGATAGAGGATAGGATAGGATAGAGGATAGGATAGGATAGAGGATAGGATAGGATAGAGGATAGGATAGGATAGAGGATAGGATAGGATAGAGGATAGGATAGGATAGAGGATAGGATGGGATAGGATAGAGGATAGGATAGGATAGAGGATAGGATAGGATAGAGGATAGGATAGGATAGAGGATAGGATAGGATAGAGGATAGGATAGGATAGAGGATAGGATAGGATAGAGGATAGGATAGGATAGAGGATAGGATAGGATAGAGGATAGGATAGGATAGAGGATAGGATAGGATAGAGGATAGGATAGGATAGAGGATAGGATAGGATAGAGGATAGGATGGGATAGGATAGAGGATAGGATAGGATAGAGGATAGGATAGGATAGAGGATAGGATAGGATAGAGGATAGGATAGGATAGAGGATAGGATAGGATAGAGGATAGGATAGGATAGAGGATAGGATAGGATAGATGATATTATAGGAAAGAGGATAGGATATGATAGAGTATACGATATTATAGAGGATAGGACAGGATAGAGGATAGGATAGGATAGAGGATAGGATAGGATACAGGATAGGATAGGATAGAGGATAGGATAGGATAGAGGATAGGTTAGGATAGAGGATAGGATAGGATAGAGGATAGGATAGGATAGAGGATAGGATAGGATAGAGGATGGGATAGGATAGAGTATAGAATAGGATAGAGCATAGGATAGGATAGGATTGAGGGTAGGATAGGATAGAGGATATTATAGGATAGAGGATATGATACGATAGCGGATAGGATATAATGGAGTATAGGATAGTAATGAGGATAGGATAGCGTTGAGGATAGGATAGGATAGAGGATAGGATAGAGGATTGGTTAGTATAAAGGATAGGAGAGGATAGAGGATAGGATAGGATTGAGGATAAGATAGGATAGAGGATAGGATAGGATAGAGGATAGGATAGGATAGAGGATAGGATAGGATAGAGGATACGATATTATAGAGGATAGGATAGGATAGAGGATAGGATAGGATACAGGATAGGATAGGATAGAGGATAGGATAGAGGATAGGATAGAGGATAGGATAGGATAGAGGATATGATAGAGGATAGGTTAGGATAGAGGATAGGATAGGATAGAGGATAGGATAGGATAGAGGATAGGATAGGGGATTGGATAGGATAGAGGACAGGAGACGATAGAAGATAAGATAGGGGATTGGATAGGATAGAGGAAAGGAGACGATAGAGATTGGATAGGATAGATGATATAATAGGAAAGAGGATAGGATATGATAGAGGATACGATATTATAGAGGATAGGACAGGATAGAGGATAGGATAGGATAGAGGATAGGATAGGATAGAGGATAGGATAGGATAGAGGATAGAATAGGATAGAGGATAGGATAGAGGATAGGATAGAGGATAGGATAGGATAGAGGATATGATAGAGGATAGGTTAGGATAGAGGATAGGATAGGATAGAGGATAGGATAGGATAGAGGATAGGATAGGGGATTGGATAGGATAGAGGACAGGAGACGATAGAAGATAAGATAGGGGATTGGATAGGATAGAGGAAAGGAGACGATAGAGATTGGATAGGATAGATGATAAAATAGGAAAGAGGATAGGATATGATAGAGGATACGATATTATAGAGGATAGGACAGGATAGAGGATAGGATAGGATAGAGGATAGGATAGGATAGAGGATAGGATAGGATAGAGGATAGAATAGGATAGAGGATAGGATACGATAGAGGATAGGATAGGATAGAGGATAGGATAGAGGATTGGTTAGTATAAAGGATAAGAGAGGATAGAGGATAGGATAGGATTGAGGATAGGATAGGATAGAGGATAGGATAGGATTGAGGATAGGATAGGATAGAGCATAGGATAGGATAGGATTGAGGGTAGGATAGGATAGAGGATAGGATAGGATAGAGGATAGGATAGGGGATTGGATAGGATAGATGACAGGAGACGATAGAAGATAAGATAGGGGATTGGATAGGATAGAGGAAAGGAGACGATAGAGATTGGATAGGATAGATGATATAATAGGAA
This sequence comes from Halictus rubicundus, assembly GCF_050948215.1. Classification (NCBI taxonomy): domain Eukaryota; kingdom Metazoa; phylum Arthropoda; class Insecta; order Hymenoptera; family Halictidae; genus Halictus; species Halictus rubicundus. The sequence continues at coordinate 170,254 of NW_027488690.1, forward strand.
AGAGGATAGGATATGATAGAGGATACGATATTATAGAGGATAGGACAGGATAGAGGATAGGATAGGATAGAGGATAGGATAGGATAGAGGATAGGATAGGATAGAGGATAGAATAGGATAGAGGATAGGATACGATAGAGGATAGGATAGAGGATAGGATAGAGGATAGGATATGATAGAGGATATGATAGAGGATAGGTTAGGATAGAGGATTGGATAGGATAGAGGACAGGAGACGATAGAAGATAAGATAGGGGATTGGATAGGATAGAGGAAAGGAGACGATAGAGATTGGATAGGATAGATGATATAATAGGAAAGAGGATAGGATATGATAGAGGATACGATATTATAGAGGATAGGACAGGATAGAGGATAGGATAGGATAGAGGATAGGATAGGATAGAGGATAGGATAGGATAGAGGATAGAATAGGATAGAGGATAGGATACGATAGAGGATAGGATAGAGGATATGATAGAGGATAGGATAGGGGATTGGATAGGATAGAGGATTGGATAGGATAGAGGATATTATAGGATAGAGGATATGATACGATAGCCGATAGGATATAATGGAGTATAGGATAGTAATGAGGATAGGATAGCGTTGAGGATAGGATAGGATAGAGGATAGGATAGAGGATTGGTTAGTATAAAGGATAGGAGAGGATAGAGGATAGGATAAGATTGACGATAGGATAGGATAGAGGATAGGATAGGATAGAGGATAGGATAGGATAGAGGATAGGATAGGATAGAGGATCGGATAGGATAGAGGATAGGATAGGATAGAGGATAGGATAGGATAGAGGATCGGATAGGATAGAGGATAGGATAGGATAGAGGATAGGATAGGATAGAGGATAGGATAGGATAGAGGATAGGATAGGATAGAGGATAGGATAGGATAGAGGATAGGATAGAGGATTGGTTAGTATAATGGATAAGAGAGGATAGAGGATAGGATAGGATTGAGGATAGGATAGGATAGAGGATAGGATAGGATTGAGGATAGGATAGGATAGAGGATAGGATAGGATAGAGGATAGGATAGGATAGAGGATAGGATAGGATAGAGGATACGATATTATAGAGGATAGGACAGGATAGAGGATAGGATAGGATAGAGGATAGGATAGGATACAGGATAGGATAGGATAGAGGATAGGTTAGGATAGAGGATAGGATAGGATAGAGGATAGGATAGGATAGAGGATAGGATAGGATAGAGGATGGGATAGGATAGAGGATAGGATAGGATAGAGGATCGGATAGGATAGAGGATAGGATAGGATAGAGGAAAGGAGACGATAGAGATTGGATAGGATAGATGATATAATAGGAAAGAGGATAGGATATGATAGAGGATACGACATTAAAGAGGATAGGACAGGATAGAGGATAGGATAGGATAGAGGATAGGTTAGGATAGAGTATAGGATAGGATAGAGGATAGGATAGAGGATAGGATAGGATAGAGGATAGGATAGGATAGAGGATACGACATTAAAGAGGATAGGACAGGATAGAGGATAGGATAGGATAGAGGATAGGATAGGATAGAGGATAGGATAGGATAGAGGATAGGATAGAGGATAGGATAGGATAGAGGATAGGATAGGATAGAGGATAGGATAGGATAGAGGATAGGATAGAGGATAGGATAGGATAGAGGATAGGATAGGATAGAGGATGTGATAGGATAGAGGATAGGATAGGATAGAGAATAGGATAGGATAGAGGATAGGATAGGATTGAGGATAGGATAGGATAGAGGATAGGATAGGATAGAGGATAGGATAGGATAGAGGATAGGATAGGATAGAGGATAGGATAGGATAGAGGATAGGATAGGATAGAGGATAGGATAGGATAGAGGATAGGATAGGATAGAGGATAGGATGGGGACCGAGGGGATATGGGCTTAGTAGTGGTGACTCGGATCCACTACTAGGTATGCCACAGTGGTGGCGGTCATATCCCTAAAATCCTCTACGCTCCACCTCCTCGTGGTGGTCCCTGGGAACACACATAGTTGTGTGTTGCTAACGGAGCGAGGGGTATTCCGCGGAAAGTAGTCCCAATGATGTATGAGGCGATGCCGGCGGGATCTTCGGATCCTGGCAGGGCCTCCCTTGCCGGTAAGGCTCACACGGAGGGATAAAAAACCGCGGAATGGGTCCTGCGATAACGACCGGGGAGGTCGCCGCAGGGCCCTTGCCGTAAACCGGTGGTCATGTTTTACCGGAACGGTGGTCTTGCCTTAATCGGCCGGGCCGCGAGGATGATAACCTCTATAAAAATCCCTAATGCCCTAAGCTTAGGTGCGCGGTGAGAGGGTACGCCCTGGCTACAGGGCGCGGCTGGTGGGGTACATCAGCCACTAGCGCACCATCTCTGGATACCTGGCGAACTCCAGTTGAAATTAGCCTTACCCGGGCAAGGAGGCTCTGCCCGGGCGGACGTGTTTTTTCCTGCCAATCTCGTGGGACCAGATATGGAATCGTATAATAAAAACCTTGATGTTGTGGGGGAGGCTGCCGATACGGCAGCAGCTGCGGCGGGGGAAGAGACGGCAGCGGTCACTGACGGGGAGGGGATGGCAACGATTACTGCCGGGGAGGACGCGGTCGTGGTCATCGCGGACGAGGACTCGGATGGGGATGAAACAATCATCTCCATCTCGAGCTCCGTCGGCTCGATCGTGACGCGCGGGGGCGCGGAGAAGCGGGGCGCGACATCTGGGGTCTCTGACCCCAAGCGTGCCCGGTTAGAGGGGGGGCAGCACACCCGCGGCGGGTCGGTGTCGCGGACGGACCCCGGGGAGGGCTCGTCGGGGACGCCCACCATGGATCTGGCCCTCGGCGGCCGCGCCGAGAGGAGTCAGACGAGGAGGGTGGATGACCTCATCGAGCTGGGTGGGAGGATGCCGACAGCGCAGCTAGTAGGGGTGGTGGATGAGGCGATGTTGAGGGTGGAGAGAGTCTCCACCGTCTCAAAGGGCCTCAAGGGGGACCTGGCTAAAGACTTGCGGGATTGTTCTGCAGTCGCCAGGGCCCACTGCACCACCTTGATGCAGCGGTGCTTTACCGGGATGGCGTGGCAGGGTAGCCAGGAGGTGGCCCGCCTCCGCGAGCAGAACGCGGCCCTCGCGAAGGAGGCGGGTGACCTCCGGGCGAGGCTCCGGTCAATGGAGGCCGGGCGGCGGGCGAACACCGACAGCGGTCGCCGGGCGGGACATGCGCCAATAGGGGAAGCGCCCCCCGCCTCCTCGACAGCGGGGGTCCGTACGCGGGGGATGGAGGCGATGGGACCGTCGGGGGAGGGAGCGGGAGTTTTGGACTCCGAAGCCCTGCTTCTCCGGGTCGGCGCGCTGATAACGGCCAGGAACCGGGAGCTAGAGGCCCGGATGGAGGAGCGGTTCCGGACGATTCTGGCCGGGTTGGCCCCGGCCCTCCGGGCGGAGGGTAAATCGGCGCGCGAGGCGACGCCGGTGGCTTCTCTGCCGGCGACGTCTGTCACCAAGGGGACTGGACCGGTGGTCGTGTCCAACGTGAGGGTGGTGCCCCCCGTTATCATTCCGCCACCGGTCGTCCCGGCCTCGTGGATGGAGGTGACGAGCAAGGCGGCGAAGAGGGCCAAGAAGAAGATGGCCGCGGAGGAGGCTGCGGCGAGAGCAGCCGCGGCCGAGGCAGCTGCCGCCGCTTCACGGCTGCAGGCTGCGAGGGAGCCGAGGGCGGCGGGCGGCGCACGAGTGCAGGGCGGCGCGAGCGCGGCGAAGCCCGCCGCCGGGAGGGACGGTGGCCTGGGACGCACCCCCAGAACGGGAGCAGTGGCCATCACCATCCCCGAGAGCTGCAAGCTCACTTATTCGGAGGTGATGGCCAGGGCAAAAGAGAGGGTGGACCTCAAGGCTATCGGGATCGAGTCGGGGGTGCTTCCCAGGCGGTCGAAAACCGGCGGGATCCTCCTGGAGGTCAGGGGCACGGGGTGCCAGGAGAAGGCACGGGCCCTCTCCGGGAGGATCGCCGAGGCGCTTGGGGGGACCGGGGTTAAGGTCTCCCAGGCGGTCAAGCGCGGCGAGGTGCGCGTGGCGGGCCTGGACGACTCGGTGTCGCCCGGGGACGTAGCGGCGGCGCTGGCGGCGGCGGGGGGGTGTTCCGCGGCGGAGTTCCGGGTCGGCGAGATCCGCAGACCCGCCTCGGAGCAGGCGCTGGGCTCCTGTTGGGCCCAGGGCCCCCTCGCGGCCGTCAAGAAAGTGTTGGCGGGAGGCCGGCTGCTGGTCGGCTGGTCCTCGGCCCGCGTCGAGGCGCTGAGGGAGCGGCCCCTCCAATGCTTCCGTTGTTTGGAGACGGGGCACACGCGGGCGACATGCAAGAGCGCGGTCGACAGAGGCGCGATGTGCTACCGCTGCGGGGCGGCGGAGCACCGGGCTTCGGCCTGTAAGGCCGCCCCCAGGTGTCCGCTCTGCGCGGACCTGGGGAGACCATCGGGCCATAGATTCGGGGCCAAAGCGTGTGCCCCGGCTCCCAAGAGGGGCCGCGCGGCGACGAATGAGAAGGGCGCGTCTGGGGCTGCATCCGCGCAGCGGCCGCAGACGGCGCCGGGGGCCCGGACCTCCCAGGGAGGGGACTCTGCAGAGCCCATGTTAGAGTAGGTACTTTTAATCCTACTCCGGTTCTGCAGGCGAACCTCAACCACTCGCGCGCGGCACAGGACCTGTTTGTCCAAGCCGTGCGCGAGTGGGGGGCTGGGCTGGCAGTTGCGGCGGAGCCGTACGCAATCCCCGAACACCTCTTCTGGGTGGGGGACGAGATCGGCTCCGTAGTAATAGTGGCGGGAAGTCGCCCCGGGTCCCCGTCGGTCTCCCTTCTGGAGCGGGGCGAGGGATTCGTGGCGGTGCAATGGGGGGACATCGCGGTTGTCGGGATCTACATCTCGCCGAGCTGTGGCCTCGATCAATTTCGGGGGTTCCTGGGCGGGCTGAACAGCTGCATCGCGCGGTGCAGCGCCCGCCCGGTTCTCGTTTTGGGAGACTTCAATGCCCACGCGGTATCGTGGGGGAGTCCCAGGACGACCACTAGGGGTAGCGAGGTGTTAACCTGGGCGGCCGGCCTGGATCTCCGGTTGATTAACCGGGGATCCACGCCGACGTGCGTGCGTCCGCAGGGGGTCTCGATTGTCGACCTGACATGGGGGACTCCCTCGGCCGTGCGCCGGGTGTCGGGATGGAGGGTGGCCGAGGAGATAGAGATTGCGTCAGACCATACGCCCATCGTCATGGACGTGTGGCCCACCCTCCACGCGCGGGATTCCCGGCCGGGCCGGGGGGACCGACGGCCGCGATGGGCCTTGAAGCGGCTGGACGCGGACGCGTTCGGGGCCGCGGTAGCCGCGGCGACATGGACGGGGCCGGCCCTGTCCGAGCTGGCGCCTGCGCAAGGGGCGAGGCGGCTGCGGGAGGTAATGACGGCGGTGTGCGACACCGCCATGCCCCGCAGCCGGTTCGCCCCCAGGAGGGCGGCGTACTGGTGGTCCGCCGGCATTGCGGAGCTCCGGCGTGCCTGCAATGCCGCGCGGCGTCGGTACGGCCGAGCGCGTAGGAGGCGCGACGACGAGGAGGCGACGGCGAGGCTCGGCGGGGAGTACCGAGCCGCGCTCGGGGTTCTCCGCAGGGCTATCGCGCGGGCCAAGGCCGACGCGTGGTCGGAGCTCGTCGGCACGGTGGACTCCGATCCATGGGGGCGCCCGTACAAGCTTGTCATGAACAAGCTGCGCGCGTGGGCGCCTCCGGTGACGGAGTCGATGGACCCCCACCTGCTCGAGGGAGTGGTGGCGTCCCTCTTCCCGCGAGAGGGGGGACAACTGCGCCGCTCCCATTGGGAACAGGAGCCTCTCTCCTGGTCCGCAGAGTGGGAGGTGTCGGCCGGCGAGCTGGGTGAGGCGATGGCCAGGGCGCGGCGGGTGGGCCGCAAGGCCCCGGGCCCGGACGGGGTGCCGGGCCGCGCGTTGGTCTTGGCCCTGGAGGGGGGACTCGCCGCCGAACTCCGGCAGCTGTATAACGGCTGTCTGAGGGAGGGGGTGTTCCCCACGGAGTGGAAGTCGGGCAGGTTGGTCCTCCTTCCGAAGGGGGGCAAGTCCCGGGACTCGCCCTCAGGGTACCGGCCAATTTGTCTGCTGGACGAGGCGGGGAAGTTGTTCGAGCGCGTACTCGTTGGACGCCTCGTCCGGCACCTGTCGGCGGGAGGGGTCCCCGATCTGAGCGGGGTTCAATTCGGCTTCCGGGAGGGTCTCTCCACCGTCGACGCTATTCGGCGGGTGAGGGCTCTCTCGGAGGCCTGTACGAGGGGGGGCGGTGTTGCGTTGGCGATATCCTTGGATATCGCTAACGCGTTCAACACCGTCCCCTGGGATCGGATAATGGAGGCCCTGGTCTTCCACCGGGTGCCTCTGTATCTCAGAAGGGTGATTGGGAGCTATCTCTCCGACAGGGGTATAGAGTACCCCGGCCGGTACGGGATGGTGCGCAGGGGCGTCGTGCGCGGGGTTCCGCAGGGCTCGGTGTTGGGCCCGTTGCTGTGGAATCTTGCGTACGATCGCGTCCTGCGGGAGGAGATGCCTCCCGGGGTCAGCCTGACGTGTTACGCCGACGACACGCTGGTATTGGCCACCGGGAGGTATGCGAAGGAGGCCATCTGCCTGGCGGAGCGCGGCGCGTGGCGCGCGGTGCGCGCGATCCGGTCGCTGGGCCTAGAGGTGTCCGTCGAGAAAACCAGGGCCATGTGGTTTCTCCGCTCGGCCCGGTTGGCGGCGCCTCCCCAGTGCTGGATCTGCGTGGGGGAGGGGATGGTCAAGGTCGGGTCCCAGATGCGGTACCTGGGACTCGAGCTTGACGGCCGGTGGCGTTTTGACCGCCACCTTGAGTCGCTGGCGCCCCGGGCGGAGAGGGCGACCGCTGCGCTCGGTCGCCTTCTCCCGAATCTCGGGGGACCCTGTGGACGGGTGCGTCGTCTGTTCGCGGTGGTGGTGCGAGTTTTGGTCCTGTACGGAGCCCCTGTGTGGGCGCGCGATGTCTTGGCTAGGGGGCGCAGTGGCGGCACACGGTCGCTGCTGCGTCGCATCGAGCGCAGGCTGGCCATAGGCATCGTGCGGGGGTACCGCACCATTTCATACGCGACGGCGATGGTGATGTCGGGGCTGATCCCCCTCGAGCTGGAGGCCCGCGTGTTGGCGGATGTGCATACGCACTCCAGGAAATTCCGGCTCCGGGGGGTGGCCCCGGATCAGGCGCGGCTCATGGTGGATGAGCTCAGGCGACATGCTCGGCGGCACGCAGCCCGGGAGTGGCGCGATAGCCTTCCCGGGACGAGGGAGGGCGAGAGGCGGGCCGTTCGGGCCATCCTCCCGGTGTTCGATCAATGGAACAGGGGATGGATGGGGCATAGGGTCTCCTACCGTGTGACGCAGGTGATGAGCGGGCACGGGTGCTTCGGCGACTACCTGTGTCGCATCGGGAGGGAGACCGAGGAGGCGTGTCACCACTGCGGCGAGCCGCGGGACACGGCGCAACACACTCTGGAGGAGTGTCCGGCATGGGGGGGAGAGCGCCGTGCCCTGCGGCGCGCGGTGGGCCACGACCTCTCGCTCCCGGCTGTCGTCGCTGCGGCAGCCGGTGGCGAGGAGGCGTGAAGGGGGTTCGCTTCCTTCTGCGAGCGGGTTATGCTGCGGAAGGAGGCTGCGGAACGGGATCGGGAGCGTAATCACGATCCCGGCCGAAGGGGGGGGAGGCGGCGCAGGGTACGCCCCGGGGGCGTACCCCCGTTGCGACGCCTCTGACGCGAGCGGGGACGCCTTTGATGATCTCGAGGCGGGGGATCGGATATCCCCTTACACTCGGTCACCAACGGCGTCCCCGGAGGCCGCCGGGCATCTCGAGCGGGGGCTCGGATGCTCATCGGGCGGCCTAACAGGGGGGAAGGCGCCACGTCGTCCGTTGCGTGGTGCCTTCGGATAGAGTAGGTACGGGAGGGGGCCGCGTCCCCCCCTGGGTGGTATGCTAAGGCGGGGGCACACCGGATTGACATGCGCGCGCAGAGCACGGGTGCCCCCAGGAGTCTAGGGACGGACGGGGAGGAGTTAGTGGGTATACTCGGCGTTGCACCAACCAGCCGAGGAGTCCCACATAACCCGGACCACCCCCCCCCCCGGGGGGGGTTCGGGTATCCGTAACGAGATTACCTCCTCGGAAAAAAAAAAAAAAATAGGATAGAGGATAGGATAGGATAGAGGATAGGATAGGATAGAGGATAGGATAGGATAGAGGATAGGATAGGATAGAGGATTTGATAGGATAGAGTATAGAATAGGATAGAGCATAGGATAGGATTGAGGGTAGGATAGGATAGAGGATAGGATAGGATAGAGGATAGGATAGAGGATTGGTTAGTATAAAGGATAGGAGAGGATAGAGGATAGGATAGGATTGAGGATAGGATAGGATAGAGGATAGGATAGGATAGAGGATAGGATAGGATAGGATAGAGGATAGGATAGGATAGAGGATAGGATAGGATAGAGGATAGGATAGGATAAAGGATAGGATTGGATAGAGGATAGGATAGGATAGAGGATAGGATAGGATAGAGGATAGGATAGGATAGAGGATGTGATAGGATACAGTATAGAATAGGATAGAGCATAGGATAGGATTGAGGGTAGGATAGGATAGAGGATAGGATAGGATAGAGGATAGGATAGGGGATTGGATAGGATAGAGGACAGGAGACGATAGAAGATAAGATACGGGATTGGATAGGATATAGGAAAGGAGACGATAGAGATTGGATAGGATAGATGATATTATAGGAAAGAGGATAGGATATGATAGAGGAGAGGACAGGATAGAGGATAGGATAGGATAGAGGATAGGATAGGATACAGGATAGGATAGGATAGAGGATAGGATAGGATAGAGGATAGGATGGGATAGAGGATAGGATAGGGGATTGGATAGGATAGAGGACAGGAGAAGATAGAAGATAACATAGGGGATTGGATAGGATAGAGGAAAGGAGACGATAGAGATTGGATAGGATAGAGGATATTATAGGATAGAGGATAGGATATGATAGAGGATAGGATAGGATAGAGGATGGATAGGATAGAGGATAGGATAGGATAGAGGATAGGATAGGATAGAGGATAGGATAGGATACGATAGAGGATATAATAGGATAGAGGATAGGATTGGATAGAGGATAGGATAGGATAGAGGATAGGATGGGGTAGAGGATAACATAGGATAGAGGATAGGATATGATAGAGGATACGATATTATAGAGGATAGGACTGGATAGAGGATAGGATAGGATAGAGGATAGGATAGGATAGAGGATAGGATAGGATAGAGGATAGGATAGGATAGAGGATAGGATAGGATAGAGGATAGGATAGGATAGAGGATAGGATAGGATAGAGGATAGGATAGGATAGAGGATAGGATAGGATAGAGGATAGGATAGGATAGAGGATAGGATAGGATAGAGGATAGGATAGGATAGAGGATAGGATAGGATAGAGGATAGGATAGGATAGAGGATAGGATAGGAGATTGGATAGGATAGAGGATACGATAGGGTAGATGATATCATAGGCAAGAGGATAGGATATGATAGAGGATACGATATTATAGAGGATAGGACAGGATAGAGGATAGGATAGGATAGAGGATAGGATAGGATAGAGGATAGGATAGGATAGAGGATAGGATAGAGGATAGGATAGGATAGAGGATATGATAGAGGATAGGATAGAGGATATTATAGGATAGAGGATATGATACGATAGCGGATAGGATATAATGGAGTATAGGATAGTAATGAGGATAGGATAGCGTTGAGGATAGGATAGGATAGGATAGAGGATATAATAGGATAGAGGATAGGTTAGGATAGAGGATAGGATAGGATAGGATAGAGGATAGGATAGGATAGAGGATAGGATAGGATAGAGGATAGGATAGGATAGAGGATAGGATAGGATAGAGGATAGGATAGGATAGAGGATAGGATAGGATAGAGGATAGGATAGGATAGAGGATAGGATAGGATAGAGGATAGGATAGGATAGAGGATAGGATAGGATAGAGGATAGGATATAATGGAGTATAGGATAGGAATGAGGATAGGATAGCGTTGAGGATAGGATAGGATAGAGGATAGGATAGGATAGAGGGTAGGTTAGGATAGAGGATAGGATAGGATAGAGGATAGGATAGGATAGAGAATAGGATAGGATAGAGGATAGGTTAGGATAGAGTATAGGATAGGATAGAGGATAGGATAGCATAGAGGATAGGATAGGATAGAGGATATGATAGGATAGAGGATAGGATAGGATAGAGGATAGGATAGGATAGGATAGAGGATAGGATAGGATAGAGGATAGGATAGGATAGAGGATAGGATAGGATAGAGGATAGGATAGGATAGAGGATAGGATAGGATAGAGGATAGGATAGGATAGAGGATAGGATAGTTTAGAGGATAGGATAGGATAGAGGATAGGATAGAGGATTGGTTAGTATAAAGGATAGGAGAGGATAGAAGTTAGGATAGGATAGAGGATAGGATAGAGGATTTGATAGAGGATAGGATAGGATAGAGGATATGATAGAGGATAGGATAGAGGATTGGATAGGATAGAGGATATTATAGGATAGAGGATATGATACGATAGCGGATAGGATATAATGGAGTATAGGATAGTAATGAGGATAGGATAGCGTTGAGGATAGGATGGGATAGAGGATATAAACGGATAGAGGATAGGTTAGGATAGAGGATAGGATAGGATAGGATAGAGGATAGGATAGGAGAGAGGATAGGAGACGATGGAGGATAGGATAGGATAGAGGATAGGTTAGGATAGAGGATTGGAAAGTATAAAGGATAGGTGAGGATAGAGAATAGGATAGCATTGAGGAGAGGATAGGATAGTGGATAGGATAGGATAGAGCAGACGATAGAGGATAGGATAGGATAGAGGATAGGGTAGGAGATTGGATAGGATAGAGGATACGATAGGGTAGATGATATCATAGGCAAGAGGATAGGATATGATAGAGGATACGATATTATAGAGGATAGGACAGGATAGAGGATAGGATAGGATAGAGGATAGGATAGGATAGAGGATAGGATAGGATAGAGGATAGGATAGAGGATAGGATAGGATAGAGGATATGATAGAGGATAGGATAGAGGATATTATAGGATAGAGGATATGATACGATAGCGGATAGGATATAATGGAGTATAGGATAGTAATGAGGATAGGATAGCGTTGAGGATAGGATAGGATAGGATAGAGGATATAATAGGATAGAGGATAGGTTAGGATAGAGGATAGGATAGGATAGGATAGAGGATAGGATAGGATAGAGGATAGGATAGGATAGAGGATAGGATAGGATAGAGGATAGGATAGGATAGAGGATAGGATAGGATAGAGGATGGATAGGATAGAGGATAGGATAGGATAGAGGATAGGATAGGATAGAGGATAGGATAGGATACGATAGAGGATATAATAGGATAGAGGATAGGATTGGATAGAGGATAGGATAGGATAGAGGATAGGATGGGGTAGAGGATAACATAGGATAGAGGATAGGATATGATAGAGGATACGATATTATAGAGGATAGGACTGGATAGAGGATAGGATAGGATAGAGGATAGGATAGGATAGAGGATAGGATAGGATAGAGGATAGGATAGGATAGAGGATAGGATAGGATAGAGGATAGGATAGGATAGAGGATAGGATAGGATAGAGGATAGGATAGGATAGAGGATAGGATAGGATAGAGGATAGGATAGGATAGAGGATAGGATAGGATAGAGGATAGGATAGGATAGAGGATAGGATAGGATAGAGGATAGGATAGGATAGAGGATAGGATAGGAGATTGGATAGGATAGAGGATACGATAGGGTAGATGATATCATAGGCAAGAGGATAGGATATGATAGAGGATACGATATTATAGAGGATAGGACAGGATAGAGGATAGGATAGGATAGAGGATAGGATAGGATAGAGGATAGGATAGGATAGAGGATAGGATAGAGGATAGGATAGGATAGAGGATATGATAGAGGATAGGATAGAGGATATTATAGGATAGAGGATATGATACGATAGCGGATAGGATATAATGGAGTATAGGATAGTAATGAGGATAGGATAGCGTTGAGGATAGGATAGGATAGGATAGAGGATATAATAGGATAGAGGATAGGTTAGGATAGAGGATAGGATAGGATAGGATAGAGGATAGGATAGGATAGAGGATAGGATAGGATAGAGGATAGGATAGGATAGAGGATAGGATAGGATAGAGGATAGGATAGGATAGAGGATAGGATAGGATAGAGGATAGGATAGGATAGAGGATAGGATAGGATAGAGGATAGGATAGGATAGAGGATAGGATATAATGGAGTATAGGATAGGAATGAGGATAGGATAGCGTTGAGGATAGGATAGGATAGAGGATAGGATAGGATAGAGGGTAGGTTAGGATAGAGGATAGGATAGGATAGAGGATAGGATAGGATAGAGAATAGGATAGGATAGAGGATAGGTTAGGATAGAGTATAGGATAGGATAGAGGATAGGATAGCATAGAGGATAGGATAGGATAGAGGATATGATAGGATAGAGGATAGGATAGGATAGAGGATAGGATAGGATAGGATAGAGGATAGGATAGGATAGAGGATAGGATAGGATAGAGGATAGGATAGGATAGAGGATAGGATAGGATAGAGGATAGGATAGGATAGAGGATAGGATAGGATAGAGGATAGGATAGTTTAGAGGATAGGATAGGATAGAGGATAGGATAGAGGATTGGTTAGTATAAAGGATAGGAGAGGATAGAAGTTAGGATAGGATAGAGGATAGGATAGAGGATTTGATAGAGGATAGGATAGGATAGAGGATATGATAGAGGATAGGATAGAGGATTGGATAGGATAGAGGATATTATAGGATAGAGGATATGATACGATAGCGGATAGGATATAATGGAGTATAGGATAGTAATGAGGATAGGATAGCGTTGAGGATAGGATGGGATAGAGGATATAAACGGATAGAGGATAGGTTAGGATAGAGGATAGGATAGGATAGGATAGAGGATAGGATAGGAGAGAGGATAGGAGACGATGGAGGATAGGATAGGATAGAGGATAGGTTAGGATAGAGGATTGGAAAGTATAAAGGATAGGTGAGGATAGAGAATAGGATAGCATTGAGGAGAGGATAGGATCGTGGATAGGATAGGATAGAGCAGACGATAGAGGATAGGATAGGATAGAGGATAGGGTAGGAGATTGGATAGGATAGAGGATACGATAGGGTAGATGATATCATAGGCAAGAGGATAGGATATGATAGAGGATACGATATTATAGAGGATAGGATAGGATAGAGAATAGGATAGGATAGAGGATAGGTTAGGATAGAGTATAGGATAGGATAGAGGATAGGATACCATAGAGGATAGGATAGGATAGAGGATAGGTTAGGATAGAGGATAGGATAGGATAGAGGATAGGATAGGATAGAGGATGGGATAGGATAGAGTATAGAATAGGATAGAGCATAGGATAGGATAGCGTTGAGGATAGGATAGAATAGAGGATAGGATAGGATAGAGGGTAGGTTAGGATAGAGGATAGGATAGGATAGAGGATAGGATAGGAAAGGGGATAGGATAGGATAGAGGATAGGTTAGGATAGAGGATAGGATAGGATAGAAGATAGTATAGGATAGAGTATAGAAAAGGATAGAGCATAGGATAGGATAGGATTGAGGGTAGGATAGGAGATTGGATAGGATAGAGGATACGATAGGGTAGATGATATCATAGGCAAGAGGATAGGATATGATAGAGGATACGATATTATAGAGGATAGGATAGGATAGAGAATAGGATAGGATAGAGGATAGGTTAGGATAGAGTATAGGATAGGATAGAGGATAGGATACCATAGAGGATAGGATAGGATAGAGGATAGGTTAGGATAGAGGATAGGATAGGATAGAGGATAGGATAGGATAGAGGATGGGATAGGATAGAGTATAGAATAGGATAGAGCATAGGATAGGATAGCGTTGAGGATAGGATAGAATAGAGGATAGGATAGGATAGAGGGTAGGTTAGGATAGAGGATAGGATAGGATAGAGGATAGGATAGGAAAGGGGATAGGATAGGATAGAGGATAGGTTAGGATAGAGGATAGGATAGGATAGAAGATAGTATAGGATAGAGTATAGAAAAGGATAGAGCATAGGATAGGATAGGATTGAGGGTAGGATAGGATAGAGGATAGGATAGGATAGAGGATAGGATAGGGGATTGGATAGGATAGAGGACAGCAGACGATAGAAGATAAGATAGGGGATTGGATAGGATAGAGGATAGGATAGGATAGAGGATAGGATAGGGGATTGGATAGGAGAGAGGATAGGAGACGATGGAGGATAGGATAGGATAGAGGATAGGATAGGATAGAGGATTGGATAGTATAAAGGATAGGTGAGGATAGAGAATAGGATAGCATTGAGGATAGGATAGGATAGTGGATAGGATAGGATAGAGCAGACGATAGAGGATAGGATAGGATAGAGGATAGGGTAGGAGATTGGATAGGATAGTGGATAGGATAGGATAGAGCAGACGATAGAGGATAGGATAGGATAGAGGATAGGGTAGGAGATTGGATAGGATAGAGGATAGGATAGGGTAGATGATATTATAGGCAAGAGGATAGGATATGATAGAGGATACGATATTATAGAGGATAGGATAGGATAGAGAATAGGATAGGATAGAGGATAGGTTAGGATAGAGTATAGGATAGGATAGAGGATAGGATAGGATAGAGGATAGGATAGGATAGAGGATAGGATAGGATAGAGGATAGGATAGGATAGAGGATAGGATAGGATAGAGGACAGTATAGGATAGAGGATTGGATAGGATAGAGGATATGATAGGATAGCGGATAGGATATAATGGAGTATAGGTTAGGAATGAGGATAGGATAGGGTTCAGGATAGGATAGGATGGAGAATAGGATAGGATAGAGGATAGGTTAGGATAGAGTATAGGATAGGATAGAGGATAGGATAGGATAGCGGATAGTATAGGATAGAGGATAGGGTAGGGGATTGGATAGGATAGAGGATAGGATAGGGTAGATGATATTATAGGCAAAAGGATAGGATATGATAGAGGATACGATATTATAGACGATAGGATAGGATAGAGGATAGGATAGGATAGAGGATAGGATAGGATAGAGGATAGGATAGGATAGAGGATAGGATAGGATAGAGGATACGATAGGATAGGATAGAGGATACGATAGGATAGGATAGAGGATACGATAGGATAGGATAGAGGGTAGGATAGGATAGAGGAGAGGATAGGATAGATGATATTATAGGATAGAGGATAGAATATGATAGAGGATACGATATTATACAGGATACGATAGGATAGAGGATTGGATAGGGGATTGGATAGGATAGAGGATAGGAGACGATAGAGGATAGGATAGGATAGAGAATAGGATAGGATAGATGATATTATAGGCAAGAGGATAGGATATGATAGAGGATACGATATTATAGAGGATAGGATAGGATAGAGGATAGGATAGGCTAGAGGATAGGATCAGATAGAGGATAGGATAGGATAGAGGATAGGATAGGATAGAGGATAGATGATATTATAGGATAGAGGATAGAATATGATAGAGGTTACGATATTATAGAGGATACGATAGCATAGAGGATAGGATAGGAGATTGGATAGGATAGAGGACAGGACACGATAGAGGATAAGATAGGGGATTTGATAGAATAGAGGACAGGAGACGATAGAGAATAGGATATGATAGAGGATAGGATAGGATAGAGGATAGGATAGGATACAGGATAGGATAGGGGATTGGATAGGATAGAGGATAGGAGACGTTGGGGGATAGGATAGGATGTAGGATTGGATAGGATAGAGGATATGATAGGATAGAGGATAGGGTAGGGGATTGGATAGGGTAGAGGATAGGATAGGAGAGACGATAGGATAGGATAGAGGATTGGTTAGTATAAAGGATAGGAGAGGATAGAGGATATGATAGGATTGAGGATAGGATAGGATAGAGGATAGGATATGATAGAGGAAAGGATAGGATAGAGGATAGGATAGGATAGAGGATAGGATAGGATAGAGGATAGGATAGGATAGGATTGAGGATAGGATAGGATAGAGGATAGGACAGGATAGGGGATTGGATAGGATAGAGGACAGGAGACGATAGAAGATAGGATAGGGGATTGGATAGGATAGAGGGCAGGAGACGATAGAGATTGGATAGGATAGATGATATTATAGGATAGAGGATAGGATAGGATAGAGGATAGGATAGGGGATTGGATAGGATAGAGGATTGGAGACGATGGAGGATAGGATAGGATGTAGGATTGGATAGGATAGAGGATAGGATAGGATAGAGGATAGGGTAGGTGATTGGATAGGATAGAGGATAGGAGACGATGGACGATAGGATAGGATAGAGGATAGGATAGAGGATTGGTTAGTATATAGGATAGGAGAGGATACAGGACAGGATAGGATTGAGGATAGGATAGGATAGAGGATAGGATAGGATAGAGGATATGCTAGGATAGAGGATAGGATAGGATAGAAGATAGGATAGGATAGAGGATAGGATAGGATAGGATAGAGGATAGGATAGGATAGGATAGAGGATAGGATAGGATAGAGTATAGAATAGGAAAGAGCATAGGATAGGATAGGAATGAGGATAGGATAGGATAGAGGATAGGATAGGATAGAGGATAGGTTGGGGATTTGATAGGATAGAGGACAGGAGACGATAAAAGATAAGATAGGGGATTGGATAGGATAGAGGGCAGGTGACGATAGAGGATAGGATAGGGGATTTGCTAGGATAGAGGACAGGGGACGATAGAGATTGGATAGGATAGATGATATTATAGGATAGAGGATAGGATAGGATAGAGAATAGGATAGGGGATTGGATAGGATAGAGGATAGGATAGGATAGAGGATAGGATAGGATAGAGGATAGGATAGGATAGAGGATAGGATAGCATAGCGGATAGGATAGGATGTAGGATTGGATAGGATAGAGGATAGGATGCGATAGAGGATAGAATAGGAAAGAGCATAGGATAGGATAGGATAGAGGATAGGATAGGATAGAGGATAGGATAGCATAGCGGATAGGATAGGATGTAGGATTGGATAGGATAGAGGATAGGATAGGATAGAGGATAGGATAGGATAGAATATCGGATAGGATAGTACAGAGGATAGGATAGGGGATTGGATAGGATAGAGGACAGGAGACGATAGAGGATAGTATAGGATAGAGGATATGATAGGATAGATGATATTATAGGAAAGACGATAGATTATGATATAGGATACGATATTATAGAGGATAGGATAGGATAGAGGATAGGATCGGATAGAGGATAGGATAGGGGATTGGATAGGATAGAGGATAGGAGACGATGGAGGATAGGATAGGATGTAGGATTGGATAGGATAGAGGATAGGATAGGATAGAGGATAGGACAGGATAGGGGATTGGATAGGATAGAGGACAGGAGACGATAGAGGATAAGATAGGGGATTTGCTAGGGTAGAGGACAGGGGACGATAGAGATTGGATAGGATAGATGGTATTAAAGGATAGAGGATAGGACAGGATAGATGATAGGATGGGGGATTGGATAGGATAGAGGATGGGACACGATGGAGGATAGGATAGGATGTAGGATTGGATAGGATAGAGGATAGGATAGGATAGAGGATAGGGTAGGGGATTGGATAGGATAGAGGATAGGAGACGATGGACGATAGGATAGGATACAGGATAGGATAGGATAGAGGATAGGATAGAGGATTGGTTAGTATATAGGATAGGAGAGGATACAGGACAGTATAGGATTGAGGATAGGATAGGATAGAGGATAGGATAGGATAGATGATATTATAGGATAGAGGATAGAATATGATAGAGGATACGATATTATAGAGGATACGATAGGATAGAGGATTGGAAAGGGGATTGGATAGGATAGAGGATAGGATAGAGGATAGGATAGAGGATAGGATAGAGGATAGGATAGGATAGAGAATAGGATAGGATAGATGATATTATAGGCAAGAGGATAGGATATGATAGAGGATACGATATTATAGAGGATAGGATAGGATAGAGTATCGGATAGGATAGGACAGAGGATAGGATAGGGGATTGGATAGGATAGAGGACAGGAGACGATAGAGGATAGTATAGGATAGAGGATAGGATAGGATAGAGAATAGGATAGAATAGATGATATTACAGGCAAGAGGATAGAATATGATAGAGGATACGATATTATAGAGGATAGGATAGGATAGAGGATAGGATCGGATAGAGGATAGGATAGGGGATTGGATAGGATAGAGGATTGGAGACGATGGAGGATAGGATAGGATGTAGGATTGGATAGGATAGAGGATAGGATAGGACAGAGGATAGGATAGGCGATTGGATAGGATAGAGGATAGGAGACGATGGACGATAGGATAGGATAGAGGATAGGATAGAGGATTGGTTAGTATATAGGATAGGAGAGGATACAGGACAGGATAGGATTGAGGATAGGATAGGATAGAGGATAGGATAGGATAGAGGATATGCTAGGATAGAGGATAGGATAGGATAGAGGATAGGATAGGATAGAGGATAGGATAGGATAGAGGATAGGATAGAGGATAGGATAGGATAGATGATAGGATAGGATAGAGGATAGGATAGGATAGAGTATAGAATAGGAAAGAGCATAGGATAGGATAGGATTGATGATAGGATAGGATAGAGGATAGGATAGGATAGAGGATAGGTTGGGGATTGGATAGGATAGAGGACAGGAGACGATAGAAGATAAGATAGGGGACTGGATAGGATAGAGGGCAGGTGACGATAGAGGATAAGTTAGGGGATTTGCTAGGATAGAGGACAGGGGACGATAGAGATTGGATAGGATAGATGATATTATAGGATAGAGGATAGGATAGGGTATGGGATAGGATAGAGGATAAGATAGGGGATTTGATAGAATAGAGGACAGGAGACGATAGAGAATAGGATATGATAGAGGATAGGATAGGATAGAGGATAGGATAGGATAGAGGATAGGATAGGATAGAAGATAGGATAGGGGATTGGATAGGATAGAGGATAGGAGACGATGAAGGATAGGATAGGATGTAGGATTGGATAGGATAGAGGATAGGATAGGATAGAGGATAGGGTAGGGGATTGGATAGGATAGGGGATTGGATAGGATAGAGGATAGGAGACGATGGAGGATAGGATAGGATAGAGGATAGGATAGAGGATTGGTTAGTATAAAGGATAGGAGACTATAGAGGATAGGATAGGATTGAGGATAGGATAGGATAGAGGATAGGATAGGATAGAGGATAGGATAGGATAGAGCATAGGATAGGATAGAGGATAGGATAGGATAGAGGATAGGATAGGATAGAGGATAGGATAGGATAGAGGATAGGATAGGATAGAGGATAGGATAGGATAGAGGTTGGGATAGGATAGAGTATAGAATAGGATAGAGCATAGGATAGGATAGGATTGAGGGTAGGATAGGATAGAGGATAGGATAGGATAGAGGATAGGATAGGGGATTGGATAGGATAGAGGACAGGAGACGAAAGAAGATAAGATAGGGGATTGGATAGGATAGAGGAAAGGAGACGATAGAGATTGGATAGGATAGATGATATTATAGGAAAGAGGATAGGATATGATAGAGGATACGATATTATAGAGGATAGGACAGGATAGAGGATAGGATAGGATAGAGGATAGGATAGGATAGAGGATAGGATAGGGGATTGGATAGGATAGAGGACAGGAGACGATAGAGGATAGTATAGGATAGATGATAGGATAGGATAGAGAATAGGATAGAATAGATGATATTACAGGCAAGAGGATAGAATATGATAGAGGATACGATATTATAGAGGATAGGATAGGATAGAGGATAGGATCGGATAGAGGATAGGATAGGGGATTGGATAGGATAGAGGATTGGAGACGATGGAGGATAGGATAGGATGTAGGATTGGATAGGATAGAGGATAGGACAGGATAGAGGATAGGATAGGATAGAGGATAGGGTAGGGGATTGGATAGGATAGGATAGGATAGCATAGCGGATAGGATAGGATGTAGGATTGGATAGGATAGAGGATTGGATGCGATAGAGGATAGAATAGGAAAGAGCATAGGATAGGATAGGATAGAGGATAGGATAGGATAGAGGATAGGATAGCATAGCGGATAGGATAGGATGTAGGATTGGATAGGATAGAGGACAGGATAGGATAGAGGATAGGATAGGATAGAATATCGGATAGGATAGTACAGAGGATAGGATAGGGGATTGGATAGGATAGAGGACAGGAGACGATAGAGGATAGTATAGGATAGAGGATATGATAGGATAGATGATATTATAGGAAAGACGATAGATTATGATATAGGATACGTTATTATAGAGGATAGGATAGGATACAGGATAGGTTAGGATAGAGGATAGGATAGGATAGAGGATAGGATAGGATAGAGGATGGGATAGGATAGAGTATAGAATAGGATAGAGCATAGGATAGGATAGCGTTGAGGATAGGATAGAATAGAGGATAGGATAGGATAGAGGGTAGGTTAGGATAGAGGATAGGATAGGATAGAGGATAGGATAGGAAAGGGGATAGGATAGGATAGAGGATAGGTTAGGATAGAGGATAGGATAGGATAGAAGATAGTATAGGATAGAGTATAGAAAAGGATAGAGCATAGGATAGGATAGGATTGAGGGTAGGATAGGATAGAGGATAGGATAGGATAGAGGATAGGATAGGGGATTGGATAGGATAGAGGACAGCAGACGATAGAAGATAAGATAGGGGATTGGATAGGATAGAGGATAGGATAGGATAGAGGATAGGATAGGGGATTGGATAGGAGAGAGGATAGGAGACGATGGAGGATAGGATAGGATAGAGGATAGGATAGGATAGAGGATTGGATAGTATAAAGGATAGGTGAGGATAGAGAATAGGATAGCATTGAGGATAGGATAGGATAGTGGATAGGATAGGATAGAGCAGACGATAGAGGATAGGATAGGATAGAGGATAGGGTAGGAGATTGGATAGGATAGTGGATAGGATAGGATAGAGCAGACGATAGAGGATAGGATAGGATAGAGGATAGGGTAGGAGATTGGATAGGATAGAGGATAGGATAGGGTAGATGATATTATAGGCAAGAGGATAGGATATGATAGAGGATACGATATTATAGAGGATAGGATAGGATAGAGAATAGGATAGGATAGAGGATAGGTTAGGATAGAGTATAGGATAGGATAGAGGATAGGATAGGATAGAGGATAGGATAGGATAGAGGATAGGATAGGATAGAGGATAGGATAGGATAGAGGATAGGATAGGATAGAGGATAGGATAGGATAGAGGACAGTATAGGATAGAGGATTGGATAGGATAGAGGATATGATAGGATAGCGGATAGGATATAATGGAGTATAGGTTAGGAATGAGGATAGGATAGGGTTCAGGATAGGATAGGATGGAGAATAGGATAGGATAGAGGATAGGTTAGGATAGAGTATAGGATAGGATAGAGGATAGGATAGGATAGCGGATAGTATAGGATAGAGGATAGGGTAGGGGATTGGATAGGATAGAGGATAGGATAGGGTAGATGATATTATAGGCAAAAGGATAGGATATGATAGAGGATACGATATTATAGACGATAGGATAGGATAGAGGATAGGATAGGATAGAGGATAGGATAGGATAGAGGATAGGATAGGATAGAGGATAGGATAGGATAGAGGATACGATAGGATAGGATAGAGGATACGATAGGATAGGATAGAGGATACGATAGGATAGGATAGAGGGTAGGATAGGATAGAGGAGAGGATAGGATAGATGATATTATAGGATAGAGGATAGAATATGATAGAGGATACGATATTATACAGGATACGATAGGATAGAGGATTGGATAGGGGATTGGATAGGATAGAGGATAGGAGACGATAGAGGATAGGATAGGATAGAGAATAGGATAGGATAGATGATATTATAGGCAAGAGGATAGGATATGATAGAGGATACGATATTATAGAGGATAGGATAGGATAGAGGATAGGATAGGCTAGAGGATAGGATCAGATAGAGGATAGGATAGGATAGAGGATAGGATAGGATAGAGGATAGATGATATTATAGGATAGAGGATAGAATATGATAGAGGTTACGATATTATAGAGGATACGATAGCATAGAGGATAGGATAGGGGATTGGATAGGATAGAGGACAGGACACGATAGAGGATAAGATAGGGGATTTGATAGAATAGAGGACAGGAGACGATAGAGAATAGGATATGATAGAGGATAGGATAGGATAGAGGATAGGATAGGATACAGGATAGGATAGGGGATTGGATAGGATAGAGGATAGGAGACGTTGGGGGATAGGATAGGATGTAGGATTGGATAGGATAGAGGATATGATAGGATAGAGGATAGGGTAGGGGATTGGATAGGGTAGAGGATAGGATAGGAGAGACGATAGGATAGGATAGAGGATTGGTTAGTATAAAGGATAGGAGAGGATAGAGGATATGATAGGATTGAGGATAGGATAGGATAGAGGATAGGATATGATAGAGGAAAGGATAGGATAGAGGATAGGATAGGATAGAGGATAGGATAGGATAGAGGATAGGATAGGATAGGATTGAGGATAGGATAGGATAGAGGATAGGACAGGATAGGGGATTGGATAGGATAGAGGACAGGAGACGATAGAAGATAGGATAGGGGATTGGATAGGATAGAGGGCAGGAGACGATAGAGATTGGATAGGATAGATGATATTATAGGATAGAGGATAGGATAGGATAGAGGATAGGATAGGGGATTGGATAGGATAGAGGATTGGAGACGATGGAGGATAGGATAGGATGTAGGATTGGATAGGATAGAGGATAGGATAGGATAGAGGATAGGGTAGGTGATTGGATAGGATAGAGGATAGGAGACGATGGACGATAGGATAGGATAGAGGATAGGATAGAGGATTGGTTAGTATATAGGATAGGAGAGGATACAGGACAGGATAGGATTGAGGATAGGATAGGATAGAGGATAGGATAGGATAGAGGATATGCTAGGATAGAGGATAGGATAGGATAGAAGATAGGATATTATAGAGGATAGGATAGGATAGGATAGAGGATAGGATAGGATAGGATAGAGGATAGGATAGGATAGAGTATAGAATAGGAAAGAGCATAGGATAGGATAGGAATGAGGATAGGATAGGATAGAGGATAGGATAGGATAGAGGATAGGTTGGGGATTTGATAGGATAGAGGACAGGAGACGATAGAAGATAAGATAGGGGATTGGATAGGATAGAGGGCAGGTGACGATAGAGGATAGGATAGGGGATTTGCTAGGATAGAGGACAGGGGACGATAGAGATTGGATAGGATAGATGATATTATAGGATAGAGGATAGGATAGGATAGAGAATAGGATAGGGGATTGGATAGGATAGAGGATAGGATAGGATAGAGGATAGGATAGGATAGAGGATAGGATAGGATAGAGGATAGGATAGCATAGCGGATAGGATAGGATGTAGGATTGGATAGGATAGAGGATAGGATGCGATAGAGGATAGAATAGGAAAGAGCATAGGATAGGATAGGATAGAGGATAGGATAGGATAGAGGATAGGATAGCATAGCGGATAGGATAGGATGTAGGATTGGATAGGATAGAGGATAGGATAGGATAGAGGATAGGATAGGATAGAATATCGGATAGGATAGTACAGAGGATAGGATAGGGGATTGGATAGGATAGAGGACAGGAGACGATAGAGGATAGTATAGGATAGAGGATATGATAGGATAGATGATATTATAGGAAAGACGATAGATTATGATATAGGATACGATATTATAGAGGATAGGATAGGATAGAGGATAGGATCGGATAGAGGATAGGATAGGGGATTGGATAGGATAGAGGATAGGAGACGATGGAGGATAGGATAGGATGTAGGATTGGATAGGATAGAGGATAGGATAGGATAGAGGATAGGACAGGATAGGGGATTGGATAGGATAGAGGACAGGAGACGATAGAGGATAAGATAGGGGATTTGCTAGGGTAGAGGACAGGGGACGATAGAGATTGGATAGGATAGATGGTATTAAAGGATAGAGGATAGGACAGGATAGATGATAGGATGGGGGATTGGATAGGATAGAGGATGGGACACGATGGAGGATAGGATAGGATGTAGGATTGGATAGGATAGAGGATAGGATAGGATAGAGGATAGGGTAGGGGATTGGATAGGATAGAGGATAGGAGACGATGGACGATAGGATAGGATACAGGATAGGATAGGATAGAGGATAGGATAGAGGATTGGTTAGTATATAGGATAGGAGAGGATACAGGACAGTATAGGATTGAGGATAGGATAGGATAGAGGATAGGATAGGATAGATGATATTATAGGATAGAGGATAGAATATGATAGAGGATACGATATTATAGAGGATACGATAGGATAGAGGATTGGAAAGGGGATTGGATAGGATAGAGGATAGGATAGAGGATAGGATAGAGGATAGGATAGAGGATAGGATAGGATAGAGAATAGGATAGGATAGATGATATTATAGGCAAGAGGATAGGATATGATAGAGGATACGATATTATAGAGGATAGGATAGGATAGAGTACCGGATAGGATAGGACAGAGGATAGGATAGGGGATTGGATAGGATAGAGGACAGGAGACGATAGAGGATAGTATAGGATAGAGGATAGGATAGGATAGAGAATAGGATAGAATAGATGATATTACAGGCAAGAGGATAGAATATGATAGAGGATACGATATTATAGAGGATAGGATAGGATAGAGGATAGGATCGGATAGAGGATAGGATAGGGGATTGGATAGGATAGAGGATTGGAGACGATGGAGGATAGGATAGGATGTAGGATTGGATAGGATAGAGGATAGGATAGGATAGAGGATAGGGTAGGGGATTGGATAGGATAGAGGATAGGAGACGATGGTCGATAGGATAGGATAGAGGATAGGATAGAGGATTGGTTAGTATATAGGATAGGAGAGGATACAGGACAGGATAGGATTGAGGATAGGATAGGATAGAGGATAGGATAGGATAGAGGATATGCTAGGATAGAGGATAGGATAGGATAGAGGATAGGATAGGATAGAGGATAGGATAGGATAGAGGACAGGATAGGATAGAGGATAGGATAGGATAGAGTATAGAATAGGAAAGAGCATAGGATAGGATAGGATAGAGGATAGGATAGGATAGAGGATAGGTTGGGGATTGGATAGGATAGAGGACAGGAGACGATAGAAGATAAGATAGGGGACTGGATAGGATAGAGGGCAGGTGACGATAGAGGATAAGTTAGGGGATTTGCTAGGATAGAGGACAGGGGACGATAGAGATTGGATAGGATAGATGATATTATAGGATAGAGGATAGGATAGGATAGAGAATAGGTTGGGGATTGGATAGGATAGAGGTCAGGAGACGATAGAAGATAAGATAGGGGATTGGATAGGATAGAGGGCAGGTGACGATAGAGGATAAGATAGGGGATTTGCTAGGATAGAGAACAGGGGACGATAGAGATTGGATAGGATAGAGGATAGGATAGGATAGATGATATTATAGGTTAGAGGATAGAATATGATAGAGGTTACGATATTATAGAGGATACGATAGGATAGAGGATAGGATAGGGTATGGGATAGGATAGAGGACAGGACACGATAGAGGATAAGATAGGGGATTTGATAGAATAGAGGACAGGAGACGATAGAGAATAGGATATGATAGAGGATAGGATAGGATAGAGGATAGGATAGGATAGAGGATAGGATAGGATAGAGGATAGGATAGGATAGAAGATAGGATAGGGGATTGGATAGGATAGAGGATAGGAGACGATGAAGGATAGGATAGGATGTAGGATTGGATAGGATAGAGGATAGGATAGGATAGAGGATAGGGTAGGGGATTTAATAGGATAGGGGATTGGATAGGATAGAGGATAGGAGACGATGGAGGATAGGATAGGATAGAGTATAGAATAGGAAAGAGCATAGGATAGGATAGGATTGAGGATAGGATAGGATAGAGGATAGGTTGGGGATTGGATAGGATAGAGGATTGGAGACGATGGAGGATAGGATAGGATGTAGGATTGGATAGGATAGAGGATAGGATAGGATAGAGGATAGGGTAGGGGATTGGATAGGATAGAGGATAGGAGACGATGGACGATAGGATAGGATAGAGGATAGGATAGAGGATTGGTTAGTATATAGGATAGGAGAGGATACAGGACAGGATAGGATTGAGGATAGGATAGGATAGAGGATAGGATAGGATAGAGGATAGGTTGGGAATTGGATAGGATAGAGGATAGGTTGGGAATTGGATAGGATAGAGGACAGGAGACGATAGAAGATAAGATAGGGGATTGGATAGGATAGAGGGCATGTGACGATAGAGGATAAGTTAGGGGATTTGCTAGGATAGAGGACAGGGGACGATAGAGATTGGATAGGATAGATGATATTATAGGATAGAGGATAGGATAGGATAGAGAATAGGATAGGGGATTGGATAGGATAGAGGATAGGAGACGATGGAAGATAGGATAGGATGTAGGATTGGATAGGATACAGGATAGGATAGAGGATAGGATACGATAGAGGATAGGATAGGATAGAGGATAGGATAGGCTAGAGGATAGGATAGGATAGAGGATAGGATAGGGTAGAGGATAGGATAGGATAGAGGATAGGATAGGATAGAGGATAGGATAGGATAGAGGATAGGATAGCATAGCGGATAGGATAGGATGTAGGATTGGATAGGATAGAGGATTGGATGCGATAGAGGATAGAATAGGAAAGAGCATAGGATAGGATAGGATAGAGGATAGGATAGGATAGAGGATAGGATAGCATAGCGGATAGGATAGGATGTAGGATTGGATAGGATAGAGGACAGGATAGGATAGAGGATAGGATAGGATAGAATATCGGATAGGATAGTACAGAGGATAGGATAGGGGATTGGATAGGATAGAGGACAGGAGACGATAGAGGATAGTATAGGATAGAGGATATGATAGGATAGATGATATTATAGGAAAGACGATAGATTATGATATAGGATACGATATTATAGAGGATAGGATAGGATACAGGATAGGATAGGATAGAGGATAGGATAGGATAGAGTATAGGATAGGATAGAGGATAGGATAGGATAGAGTATAGAATAGGAAAGAACATATTATAGGATAGGATTGAGGATAGGATAGAGGATAGGATAGAGGATAGGATAGGATAGAGAATAGGATAGGATAGATGATATTATAGGCAAGAGGACAGGACACGATAGAGGATAAGATAGGGGATTTGATAGAATAGAGGACAGGAGACGATAGAGAATAGGATATGATAGAGGATAGGATAGGATAGAGGATAGGATAGGATAGAGGATAGGATAGGATAGAAGATAGGATAGGGGATTGGATAGGATAGAGGATAGGAGACGATGAAGGATAGGATAGGATGTAGGATTGGATAGGATAGAGGATAGGATAGGATAGAGGATAGGGTAGGGGATTGGATAGGATAGGGGATTGGATAGGATAGAGGATAGGAGACGATGGAGGATAGGATAGGATAGAGGATAGGATAGAGGATTGGTTAGTATAAAGGATAGGAGACTATAGAGGATAGGATAGGATTGAGGATAGGATAGGATAGAGGATAGGATAGGATAGAGGATAGGATAGGATAGAGGATAGGATAGGATAGAGGATAGGATAGGATAGAGGATAGGATATTATAGAGGATAGGATAGGATAGAGGACAGGAGACGATAGAGGATAGTATAGGATAGAGGATAGGATAGGATAGAGAATAGGATAGAATAGATGATATTACAGGCAAGAGGATAGAATATGATAGAGGATACGATATTATAGAGGATAGGATAGGATAGAGGATAGGATCGGATAGAGGATAGGATAGGGGATTGGATAGGATAGATAATTGGAGACGATGGAGGATAGGATAGGATGTAGGATTGGATAGGATAGAGGATAGGATAGGATAGAGGATAGGATAGGATAGAGGATAGGGTAGGGGATTGGATAGGATAGAGGATAGGAGACAATGGACGATAGGATAGGATAGAGGATAGGATAGAGGATTGGTTAGTATATAGGATAGGAGAGGATACAGGACAGGATAGGATTGAGGATAGGATAGGATAGAGGATAGGATAGGATAGAGGATATGGTAGGATAGAGGATAGGATAGGATAGAGGATAGGATAGGACAGAGGATAGGATAGGATAGAGGATAGGATAGGATAGAGGATAGGATAGGATAGAGGATAGGATAGGATAGAGTATAGAATAGGAAAGAGCATAGGATAGGATAGGATTGAGGATAGGATACGATAGAGGATAGGATAGGATAGAGGATAGGTTGGGGATTGGATAGGATAGAGGACAGGAGACGATAGAAGATAAGATAGGGGATTGGATAGGATACAGGGCAGGTGACGATAGAGGATAAGTTAGGGGATTTGCTAGGATAGAGGACAGGGGACGATAGAGATTGGATAGGATAGATGATATTATAGGATAGAGGATAGGATAGGATAGAGAATAGGTTGGGGATTGGATAGGATAGAGGACAGGAGACGATAGAAGATAAGATAGGGGATTGGATAGGATAGAGGGCAGGTGACGATAGAGGATAAGTTAGGGGATTTGCTAGGATAGAGGACAGGGGACGATAGAGATTGGATAGGATAGATGATATTATAGGATAGAGGATAGGATAGGATAGAGAATAGGTTGGGGATTGGATAGGATAGAGGACAGGAGACGATAGAAGATCAGATAGGGGATTGGATAGGATAGAGGGCAGGTGACGATAGAGGATAAGATAGGGGATTTGCTAGGATAGAGGACAGGGGACGATAGAGATTGGATAGGATAGAGGATAGGATAGGATAGATGATATTATAGGTTAGAGGATAGAATATGATAGAGGTTACGATATTATAGAGGATACGATAGGATAGAGGATAGGATAGGGTATGGGATAGGATAGAGGACAGGACACGATAGAGGATAAGATAGGGGATTTGATAGAATAGAGGACAGGAGACGATAGAGAATAGGATATGATAGAGGATAGGATAGGATAGAGGATAGGATAGGATAGAGGATAGGATAGGATAGAAGATAGGATAGGGGATTGGATAGGATAGAGGATAGGAGACGATGGAGGATAGGATAGGATGTAGGATTGGATAGGATAGAGGATAGGATAGGATAGAGGATAGGGTAGGGGATTGGATAGGATAGGGGATTGGATAGGATAGAGGATAGGAGACGATGGAGGATAGGATAGGATATAGGATAGGATAGAGGATTGGTTAGTATAAAGGATAGGAGACTATAGAGGATAGGATAGGATTGAGGATAGGATAGGATAGAGGATAGGATAGGATAGAGGATAGGATAGGATAGAGGATAGGATAGGATAGAGGATAGGATAGGATAGAGGTTGGGATAGGATAGAGTATAGAATAGGATAGAGCATAGGATAGGATAGGATTGAGGGTAGGATAGGATAGAGGATAGGATAGGATAGAGGATAGGATAGGGGATTGGATAGGATAGAGGACAGGAGACGAAAGAAGATAAGATAGGGGATTGGATAGGATAGAGGAAAGGAGACGATAGAGATTGGATAGGATAGATGATATTATAGGAAAGAGGATAGGATATGATAGAGGATACGATATTATAGAGGATAGGACAGGATAGAGGATAGGATAGGATAGAGGATAGGATAGGATAGAGGATAGGATAGGGGATTGGATAGGATAGAGGACAGGAGACGATAGAGGATAGTATAAGATAGAGGATAGGATAGGATAGAGAATAGGATAGAATAGATGATATTACAGGCAAGAGGATAGAATATGATAGAGGATACGATATTATAGAGGATAGGATAGGATAGAGGATAGGATCGGATAGAGGATAGGATAGGGGATTGGATAGGATAGAGGATTGGAGACGATGGAGGATAGGATAGGATGTAGGATTGGATAGGATAGAGGATAGGATAGGATAGAGGATAGGATAGGATAGAGGATAGGATAGAGGATAGGAGACGATGGACGATAGGATAGGATAGAGGATAGGATAGAGGATTGGTTAGTATATAGGATAGGAGAGGATACAGGACAGGATAGGATTGAGGATAGGATAGGATAGAGGATAGGATAGGATAGAGGATATGCTAGGATAGAGGATAGGATAGGATAGAGGATAGGATAGGATAGAGGATAGGATAGGATAGAGGATAGGATAGGATAGAGTATAGAATAGGAAAGAGCATAGGATAGGATAGGATTGAGGATAGGATAGGATAGAGGATAGGATAGGATAGAGGATAGGTTGGGGATTGGATAGGATAGAGGACAGGAGACGATAGAAGATAAGATAGGGGATTGGATAGGATAGAGGGCAGGTGACGATAGAGGATAAGTTAGGGGATTTGCTAGGATAGAGGACAGGGGACGATAGAGATTGGATAGGATAGATGATATTATAGGATAGAGGATAGGATAGGATAGAGAATAGGTTGGGGATTGGATAGGATAGAGGACAGGAGACGATAGAAGATAAGATAGGGGATTGGATAGGATAGAGGGCAGGTGACGATAGAGGATAAGATAGGGGATTTGCTAGGATAGAGGACAGGGGACGATAGAGATTGGATAGGATAGAGGATAGGATAGGATAGATGATATTATAGGATAGAGGATAGAATATGATAGAGGATACGATATTATACAGGATACGATAGGATAGAGGATTGGATAGGGGATTGGATAGGATAGAGGATAGGAGACGATAGAGGATAGGATAGGATAGAGGATAGGATAGGATAGAGAATAGGATAGGATAGATGATATTATAGGCAAGAGGATAGGATATGATAGAGGATACGATATTATAGAGGATAGGATAGGATAGAGGATAGGATAGGCTAGAGGATAGGATCAGATAGAGGATAGAATAAGATAGAGGATAGGATAGGATAGAGGATAGGATAGGATAGAGGATAGGATAGGATAGAGGATTGGATAGGATAGAGGATAGGATAGGATAGAGGATAGGATAGGATAGAGGATAGGATAGGATAGAGGATAGGATAGGATAGAGTATCGGATAGGATAGGACAGAGGATAGGATAGGGGATTGGATAGGATAGAGGACAGGAGACGATAGAGGATAGTATAGGATAGAGGATAGGATAGGATAGAGGATAGGATCGGATAGAGGATAGGATAGGGGATTGGATAGGATAGAGGATAGGAGACGATGGAGGATAGGATAGGATGTAGGATTGGATAGGGTAGAGGATAGGATAGGATAGAGGATAGGGTATGGGATTGGATAGGATAGAGGATAGGAGACGATGGAGGATAGGATAGGATAGAGGATAGGATAGAGGATTGGTTAGTATAAAGGATAGGAGAGGATAGAGGATATGATAGGATTGAGGATAGGATAGGATAGAGGATAGGATATGATAGAGGATAGGATAGGGGATTGGATAGGATAGAGGATTGGAGACGATGGAGGATAGGACAGGATGTAGGATTGGATAGGATAGAGGATAGGATAGGATAGAAGATAGGGTAGGGGATTGGATAGGATAGAGGATAGGAGACGATGGACGATAGGATAGGATAGAGGATAGGATAGAGGATTGGTTAGTATATAGGATAGGAGAGGATACAGGACAGGATAGGATTGAGGATAGGATAGGATAGAGGATAGGATAGGATAGAGGATATGCTAGGATAGAGGATAGGATAGGATAGAGGATAGGATAGGATAGAGGATAGGATAGGATAGAGGATAGGATAGGATAGAAGATAGGATAGGATAGAGGATAGGATAGGATAGAGGATAGGATAGGATAGAGGATAGGATAGGATAGAGGATAGGATAGGATAGAGTATAGAATAGGAATGAGCATAGGATAGGATAGGAATGAGGATAGGATAGGATAGAGGATAGGATAGGATAGAGGATAGGTTGGGGATTTGATAGGATAGAGGACAGGAGACGATAGAAGATAAGATAGGGGATTGGATAGGATAGAGGGCAGGTGACGATAGAGGATAAGATAGGGGATTTGCTAGGATAGAGGACAGGGAACGATAGAGATTGGATAGGATAGATGATATTATAGGATAGAGGATAGGATAGGATAGAGAATAGGATAGGGGATTGGATAGGATAGAGGATAGGAGACGATGGAAGATAGGATAGGATGTAGGATTGGATAGGATAGAGGATAGGATGCGATAGAGGATAGGATAGGATAGAGGATAGGATAGGCTAGAGGATAGGATAGGATAGAGGATAGGATAGGGTAATGGATAGGATAGGATAGAGGATAGGATAGGATAGAGGATAGGATAGGATAGAGGATAGGATAGCATAGCGGATAGGATAGGATGTAGGATTGGATAGGATAGAGGATAGGATGCGATAGAGGATAGAATAGGAAAGAGCATAGGATAGGATAGGATAGAGGATAGGATAGGATAGAGGATAGGATAGCATAGCGGATAGGATAGGATGTAGGATTGGATAGGATAGAGGATAGGATAGGATAGAGGATAGGAAAGGATAGAATATCGGATAGGATAGTACAGAGGATAGGATAGGGGATTGGATAGGATAGAGGACAGGAGACGATAGAGGATAGTATAGGATAGAGGATATGGTAGGATAGATGATATTATAGGAAAGAGGATAGATTATGATATAGGATACGATATTGTAGAGGACAGGATAGGATAGAGGATAGGATCGGATAGAGGATAGGATAGGGGATTGGATAGGATAGAGGATAGGAGACGATGGAGGATAGGATAGGATGTAGGATTGGATAGGATAGAGGATAGGATAGGATAGAGGATAGGGTAGGGGATTGGATAGGATAGAGGATAGGAGACGATGGAGGATAGGATAGGATAGAGGATAGGATAGGATAGAGGATAGGATAGAGGATTGGTTAGTATAAAGGATAGGAGAGGATAGAGGATATGATAGGATTGAGGATAGGATAGGATAGAGGATAGGATATGATAGAGGATAGGATAGGATAGAGGATAGGATAGGATAGAGGATAGGATAGGATAGAGGATAGGATAGGATAGAGGATAGGATAGGATAGAGGATAGGATAGGATAGAGGATAGGATAGGATAGAGTATAGGATAGGATAGAGCATAGGATAGGATAGAGTATAGAATAGGAAAGAACATAGGATAGGATAGGATTGAGGATAGGATAGGATAGAGGATAGGACAGGATAGGGGATTGGATAGGATAGAGGACAGGAGACGATAGAAGATAGGATAGGGGATTGGATAGGATAGAGGATAGGATAGGATAGAGGATAGGATAGGATAGAGGATAGGATAGGATAGAGTATAGGATAGGATAGAGGATAGGATAGAGGATTGGTTAGTATAAAGGATAGGAGAGGATAGAGGATATGATAGGATTGAGGATAGGATAGGATAGAGGATAGGATATGATAGAGGATAGGATAGGATAGAGGATAGGATAGGATAGAGGATAGGATAGGATAGAGGGCAGGAGACGATAGAGGATAAGATAGGGGATTTGCTACGGTAGAGGACAGGGGACGATAGAGATTGGATAGGATAGATGGTATTATAGGATAGAGGATATGATAGGATAGATGATAGGATGGGGGATTGGATAGGATAGAGGATGGGAGACGATGGAGGATAGGATAGGATGTAGGATTGGATAGGATAGAGGATAGGATAGGATAGAGGATAGGTGAGGGGATTGGATAGGATAGAGGATAGGAGACGATGGACGATACTATAGGATACAGGATAGGATAGGATAGAGGATAGGATAGAGGATTGGTTAGTATATAGGATAGGAGAGGATACAGGACAGGATAGGATTGAGGATAGGATAGGATAGAGGATAGGATAGGATAGATGATATTATAGGATAGAGGATAGAATATGATAGAGGATACGATATTATAGAGGATACGATAGGATAGAGGATTGGAAAGGGGATTGGATAGGATAGAGGATAGGATAGAGGATAGGATAGAGGATAGGATAGAGGATAGGATAGGATAGAGAATAGGATAGGATAGATGATATTATAGGCAAGAGGATAGGATATGATAGAGGATACGATATTATAGAGGATAGGATAGGATAGAGTATCGGATAGGATAGGACAGAGGATAGGATAGGGGATTGGATAGGATAGAGGACAGGAGACGATAGAGGATAGTATAGGATAGAGGATAGGATAGGATAGAGAATAGGATAGAATAGATGATATTACAGGCAAGAGGATAGAATATGATAGAGGATACGATATTATAGAGGATAGGATAGGATAGAGGATAGGATCGGATAGAGGATAGGATAGGGGATTGGATAGGATAGAGGATTGGAGACGATGGAGGATAGGATAGGATGTAGGATTGGATAGGATAGAGGATAGGATAGGATAGAGGATAGGGTAGGGGATTGGATAGGATAGAGGATAGGAGACGATGGACGATAGGATAGGATAGAGGATAGGATAGAGGATTGGTTAGTATATAGGATAGGAGAGGATACAGGACAGGATAGGATTGAGGATAGGATAGGATAGAGGATAGGATAGGATAGAGGATATGCTAGGATAGAGGATAGGATAGGATAGAGGATAGGATAGGATAGAGGATAGGATAGGATAGAGGATAGGATAGGATAGAGGATAGGATAGGATAGAGTATAGAATAGGAAAGAGCATAGGATAGGATAGGATTGAGGATAGGATAGGATAGAGGATAGGATAGGATAGAGGATAGGTTGGGGATTGGATAGGATAGAGGACAGGAGACGATAGAAGATAAGATAGGGGATTGGATAGGATAGAGGGCAGGTGACGATAGAGGATAAGTTAGGGGATTTGCTAGGATAGAGGACAGGGGACGATAGAGATTGGATAGGATAGATGATATTATAGGATAGAGGATAGGATAGGATAGAGAATAGGTTGGGGATTGGATAGGATAGAGGACAGGAGACGATGGAAGATAAGATAGGGGATTGTATAGGATAGAGGGCAGGTGACGATAGAGGATAAGATAGGGGATTTGCTTGGATAGAGGACAGGGGACGATAGAGATTGGATAGGATAGAGGATAGGATAGGATAGATGATATTATAGGATAGAGGATAGAATATGATAGAGGTTACGATATTATAGAGGATACGATAGGATAGAGGATAGGATAGGGTATGGGATAGGATAGAGGACAGGACACGATCTAGGATAAGATAGGGGATTTGATAGAATAGAGGACAGGAGACGATAGAGAATAGGATATGATAGAGGATAGGATAGGATAGAGGATAGGATAGGATAGAGGATAGGATAGGATAGAGGACAGGATAGGATAGAGGATTGGATAGGATAGAGGATTGGATAGGATAGAGGATATGATAGGATAGCGGATAGGATATAATGGAGTATAGGTTAGGAATGAGGATAGGATAGGGTTCAGGATAGGATAGGATAGAGAATAGGATAGGATAGAGGATAGGTTAGGATAGAGTATAGGATAGGATAGAGGATAGGATAGGATAGCGGATAGTATAGGATAGAGGATAGGATAGGATAGAGGATAGGATAGGATAGAGGATAGGATAGGATAGGGGATAGGAGAGGATAGAGGATAGGATAGGATAGAGGATAGGATAGGATAGAGGATAGGATAGGATAGAGGATAGGATAGGATAGAGGATAGGATAGGATAGAGGATAGGATAGAAGATAGGATAGAGGATATGATAGGATAGCGGATAGGATATAATGGAGTATAGGATAGGAATGAGGATAGGATAGGGTTCAGGATAGGATAGGATAGAGGATAGGATAAGATAGAGGATAGGTTAGGATAGAGGATAGGATAGGATAGGATAGAGGATAGGATAGGATAGAGGATAGGAGAGGATAGAGGATAGGATAGGATAGAGGATAGGATAGGATAGAGGATAGGATAGGATAGAGGATAGGATAGGATAGAGGATAGGATAGGATAGAGGATAGGATAGGATAGAGGATAGGATAGAGGATTGGTTAGTATAAAGGATAGGAGAGGATAGAGGATAGGATAGGATAGAGGATAGGATAGGATAGAGGATATGATAGAGGATAGGATAGAGGATTGGATAGGATAGAGGATATTATAGGATACAGGATATGATACGATAGCGGATAGGATATAATGGAGTATAGGATAGTAATGAGGATAGGATAGCGTTGAGGATAGGATAGGATAGAGGATAGGATAGGATAGAGGATAGGTTAGGATAGAGGATAGGATAGGCTAGAGGATAGGATAGGATAGAGGATAGGATAGGGTAGAGGATAGGATAGGATAGAGGATAGGATAGGATAGAGGATAGGATAGCATAGCGGATAGGATAGGATGTAGGATTGGATAGGATAGAGGATTGGATGCGATAGAGGATAGAATAGGAAAGAGCATAGGATAGGATAGGATAGAGGATAGGATAGGATAGAGGATAGGATAGCATAGCGGATAGGATAGGATGTAGGATTGGATAGGATAGAGGACAGGATAGGATAGAGGATAGGATAGGATAGAATATCGGATAGGATAGTACAGAGGATAGGATAGGGGATTGGATAGGATAGAGGACAGGAGACGATAGAGGATAGTATAGGATAGAGGATATGATAGGATAGATGATATTATAGGAAAGACGATAGATTATGATATAGGATACGATATTATAGAGGATAGGATAGGATACAGGATAGGATAGGATAGAGGATAGGATAGGATAGAGTATAGGATAGGATAGAGGATAGGATAGGATAGAGTATAGAATAGGAAAGAACATATTATAGGATAGGATTGAGGATAGGATAGAGGATAGGATAGAGGATAGGATAGGATAGAGAATAGGATAGGATAGATGATATTATAGGCAAGAGGACAGGACACGATAGAGGATAAGATAGGGGATTTGATAGAATAGAGGACAGGAGACGATAGAGAATAGGATATGATAGAGGATAGGATAGGATAGAGGATAGGATAGGATAGAGGATAGGATAGGATAGAAGATAGGATAGGGGATTGGATAGGATAGAGGATAGGAGACGATGAAGGATAGGATAGGATGTAGGATTGGATAGGATAGAGGATAGGATAGGATAGAGGATAGGGTAGGGGATTGGATAGGATAGGGGATTGGATAGGATAGAGGATAGGAGACGATGGAGGATAGGATAGGATAGAGGATA
Organism: Halictus rubicundus; assembly: GCF_050948215.1. Lineage (NCBI taxonomy): Eukaryota > Metazoa > Arthropoda > Insecta > Hymenoptera > Halictidae > Halictus > Halictus rubicundus. The sequence continues at coordinate 208,057 of NW_027488690.1, forward strand.
GGATAGAGGATTGGTTAGTATAAAGGATAGGAGACTATAGAGGATAGGATAGGATTGAGGATAGGATAGGATAGAGGATAGGATAGGATAGAGGATAGGATAGGATAGAGGATAGGATAGGATAGAGGATAGGATAGGATAGAGGATAGGATATTATAGAGGATAGGATAGGATAGAGGACAGGAGACGATAGAGGATAGTATAGGATAGAGGATAGGATAGGATAGAGAATAGGATAGAATAGATGATATTACAGGCAAGAGGATAGAATATGATAGAGGATACGATATTATAGAGGATAGGATAGGATAGAGGATAGGATCGGATAGAGGATAGGATAGGGGATTGGATAGGATAGATAATTGGAGACGATGGAGGATAGGATAGGATGTAGGATTGGATAGGATAGAGGATAGGATAGGATAGAGGATAGGATAGGATAGAGGATAGGGTAGGGGATTGGATAGGATAGAGGATAGGAGACAATGGACGATAGGATAGGATAGAGGATAGGATAGAGGATTGGTTAGTATATAGGATAGGAGAGGATACAGGACAGGATAGGATTGAGGATAGGATAGGATAGAGGATAGGATAGGATAGAGGATATGGTAGGATAGAGGATAGGATAGGATAGAGGATAGGATAGGACAGAGGATAGGATAGGATAGAGGATAGGATAGGATAGAGGATAGGATAGGATAGAGGATAGGATAGGATAGAGTATAGAATAGGAAAGAGCATAGGATAGGATAGGATTGAGGATAGGATACGATAGAGGATAGGATAGGATAGAGGATAGGTTGGGGATTGGATAGGATAGAGGACAGGAGACGATAGAAGATAAGATAGGGGATTGGATAGGATACAGGGCAGGTGACGATAGAGGATAAGTTAGGGGATTTGCTAGGATAGAGGACAGGGGACGATAGAGATTGGATAGGATAGATGATATTATAGGATAGAGGATAGGATAGGATAGAGAATAGGTTGGGGATTGGATAGGATAGAGGACAGGAGACGATAGAAGATAAGATAGGGGATTGGATAGGATAGAGGGCAGGTGACGATAGAGGATAAGTTAGGGGATTTGCTAGGATAGAGGACAGGGGACGATAGAGATTGGATAGGATAGATGATATTATAGGATAGAGGATAGGATAGGATAGAGAATAGGTTGGGGATTGGATAGGATAGAGGACAGGAGACGATAGAAGATCAGATAGGGGATTGGATAGGATAGAGGGCAGGTGACGATAGAGGATAAGATAGGGGATTTGCTAGGATAGAGGACAGGGGACGATAGAGATTGGATAGGATAGAGGATAGGATAGGATAGATGATATTATAGGTTAGAGGATAGAATATGATAGAGGTTACGATATTATAGAGGATACGATAGGATAGAGGATAGGATAGGGTATGGGATAGGATAGAGGACAGGACACGATAGAGGATAAGATAGGGGATTTGATAGAATAGAGGACAGGAGACGATAGAGAATAGGATATGATAGAGGATAGGATAGGATAGAGGATAGGATAGGATAGAGGATAGGATAGGATAGAAGATAGGATAGGGGATTGGATAGGATAGAGGATAGGAGACGATGGAGGATAGGATAGGATGTAGGATTGGATAGGATAGAGGATAGGATAGGATAGAGGATAGGGTAGGGGATTGGATAGGATAGGGGATTGGATAGGATAGAGGATAGGAGACGATGGAGGATAGGATAGGATATAGGATAGGATAGAGGATTGGTTAGTATAAAGGATAGGAGACTATAGAGGATAGGATAGGATTGAGGATAGGATAGGATAGAGGATAGGATAGGATAGAGGATAGGATAGGATAGAGGATAGGATAGGATAGAGGATAGGATAGGATAGAGGTTGGGATAGGATAGAGTATAGAATAGGATAGAGCATAGGATAGGATAGGATTGAGGGTAGGATAGGATAGAGGATAGGATAGGATAGAGGATAGGATAGGGGATTGGATAGGATAGAGGACAGGAGACGAAAGAAGATAAGATAGGGGATTGGATAGGATAGAGGAAAGGAGACGATAGAGATTGGATAGGATAGATGATATTATAGGAAAGAGGATAGGATATGATAGAGGATACGATATTATAGAGGATAGGACAGGATAGAGGATAGGATAGGATAGAGGATAGGATAGGATAGAGGATAGGATAGGGGATTGGATAGGATAGAGGACAGGAGACGATAGAGGATAGTATAAGATAGAGGATAGGATAGGATAGAGAATAGGATAGAATAGATGATATTACAGGCAAGAGGATAGAATATGATAGAGGATACGATATTATAGAGGATAGGATAGGATAGAGGATAGGATCGGATAGAGGATAGGATAGGGGATTGGATAGGATAGAGGATTGGAGACGATGGAGGATAGGATAGGATGTAGGATTGGATAGGATAGAGGATAGGATAGGATAGAGGATAGGATAGGATAGAGGATAGGATAGAGGATAGGAGACGATGGACGATAGGATAGGATAGAGGATAGGATAGAGGATTGGTTAGTATATAGGATAGGAGAGGATACAGGACAGGATAGGATTGAGGATAGGATAGGATAGAGGATAGGATAGGATAGAGGATATGCTAGGATAGAGGATAGGATAGGATAGAGGATAGGATAGGATAGAGGATAGGATAGGATAGAGGATAGGATAGGATAGAGTATAGAATAGGAAAGAGCATAGGATAGGATAGGATTGAGGATAGGATAGGATAGAGGATAGGATAGGATAGAGGATAGGTTGGGGATTGGATAGGATAGAGGACAGGAGACGATAGAAGATAAGATAGGGGATTGGATAGGATAGAGGGCAGGTGACGATAGAGGATAAGTTAGGGGATTTGCTAGGATAGAGGACAGGGGACGATAGAGATTGGATAGGATAGATGATATTATAGGATAGAGGATAGGATAGGATAGAGAATAGGTTGGGGATTGGATAGGATAGAGGATAGGATAGGATAGAGGATAGGATAGGATAGAGGATAGGATAGGATAGAGTATCGGATAGGATAGGACAGAGGATAGGATAGGGGATTGGATAGGATAGAGGACAGGAGACGATAGAGGATAGTATAGGATAGAGGATAGGATAGGATAGAGGATAGGATCGGATAGAGGATAGGATAGGGGATTGGATAGGATAGAGGATAGGAGACGATGGAGGATAGGATAGGATGTAGGATTGGATAGGGTAGAGGATAGGATAGGATAGAGGATAGGGTATGGGATTGGATAGGATAGAGGATAGGAGACGATGGAGGATAGGATAGGATAGAGGATAGGATAGAGGATTGGTTAGTATAAAGGATAGGAGAGGATAGAGGATATGATAGGATTGAGGATAGGATAGGATAGAGGATAGGATATGATAGAGGATAGGATAGGGGATTGGATAGGATAGAGGATTGGAGACGATGGAGGATAGGACAGGATGTAGGATTGGATAGGATAGAGGATAGGATAGGATAGAAGATAGGGTAGGGGATTGGATAGGATAGAGGATAGGAGACGATGGACGATAGGATAGGATAGAGGATAGGATAGAGGATTGGTTAGTATATAGGATAGGAGAGGATACAGGACAGGATAGGATTGAGGATAGGATAGGATAGAGGATAGGATAGGATAGAGGATATGCTAGGATAGAGGATAGGATAGGATAGAGGATAGGATAGGATAGAGGATAGGATAGGATAGAGGATAGGATAGGATAGAAGATAGGATAGGATAGAGGATAGGATAGGATAGAGGATAGGATAGGATAGAGGATAGGATAGGATAGAGGATAGGATAGGATAGAGTATAGAATAGGAATGAGCATAGGATAGGATAGGAATGAGGATAGGATAGGATAGAGGATAGGATAGGATAGAGGATAGGTTGGGGATTTGATAGGATAGAGGACAGGAGACGATAGAAGATAAGATAGGGGATTGGATAGGATAGAGGGCAGGTGACGATAGAGGATAAGATAGGGGATTTGCTAGGATAGAGGACAGGGAACGATAGAGATTGGATAGGATAGATGATATTATAGGATAGAGGATAGGATAGGATAGAGAATAGGATAGGGGATTGGATAGGATAGAGGATAGGAGACGATGGAAGATAGGATAGGATGTAGGATTGGATAGGATAGAGGATAGGATGCGATAGAGGATAGGATAGGATAGAGGATAGGATAGGCTAGAGGATAGGATAGGATAGAGGATAGGATAGGGTAATGGATAGGATAGGATAGAGGATAGGATAGGATAGAGGATAGGATAGGATAGAGGATAGGATAGCATAGCGGATAGGATAGGATGTAGGATTGGATAGGATAGAGGATAGGATGCGATAGAGGATAGAATAGGAAAGAGCATAGGATAGGATAGGATAGAGGATAGGATAGGATAGAGGATAGGATAGCATAGCGGATAGGATAGGATGTAGGATTGGATAGGATAGAGGATAGGATAGGATAGAGGATAGGAAAGGATAGAATATCGGATAGGATAGTACAGAGGATAGGATAGGGGATTGGATAGGATAGAGGACAGGAGACGATAGAGGATAGTATAGGATAGAGGATATGGTAGGATAGATGATATTATAGGAAAGAGGATAGATTATGATATAGGATACGATATTGTAGAGGACAGGATAGGATAGAGGATAGGATCGGATAGAGGATAGGATAGGGGATTGGATAGGATAGAGGATAGGAGACGATGGAGGATAGGATAGGATGTAGGATTGGATAGGATAGAGGATAGGATAGGATAGAGGATAGGGTAGGGGATTGGATAGGATAGAGGATAGGAGACGATGGAGGATAGGATAGGATAGAGGATAGGATAGGATAGAGGATAGGATAGAGGATTGGTTAGTATAAAGGATAGGAGAGGATAGAGGATATGATAGGATTGAGGATAGGATAGGATAGAGGATAGGATATGATAGAGGATAGGATAGGATAGAGGATAGGATAGGATAGAGGATAGGATAGGATAGAGGATAGGATAGGATAGAGGATAGGATAGGATAGAGGATAGGATAGGATAGAGGATAGGATAGGATAGAGTATAGGATAGGATAGAGCATAGGATAGGATAGAGTATAGAATAGGAAAGAACATAGGATAGGATAGGATTGAGGATAGGATAGGATAGAGGATAGGACAGGATAGGGGATTGGATAGGATAGAGGACAGGAGACGATAGAAGATAGAATAGGGGATTGGATAGGATAGAGGATAGGATAGGATAGAGGATAGGATAGGATAGAGGATAGGATAGGATAGAGTATAGGATAGGATAGAGGATAGGATAGAGGATTGGTTAGTATAAAGGATAGGAGAGGATAGAGGATATGATAGGATTGAGGATAGGATAGGATAGAGGATAGGATATGATAGAGGATAGGATAGGATAGAGGATAGGATAGGATAGAGGATAGGATAGGATAGAGGGCAGGAGACGATAGAGGATAAGATAGGGGATTTGCTACGGTAGAGGACAGGGGACGATAGAGATTGGATAGGATAGATGGTATTATAGGATAGAGGATATGATAGGATAGATGATAGGATGGGGGATTGGATAGGATAGAGGATGGGAGACGATGGAGGATAGGATAGGATGTAGGATTGGATAGGATAGAGGATAGGATAGGATAGAGGATAGGGTAGGGGATTGGATAGGATAGAGGATAGGAGACGATGGACGATACTATAGGATACAGGATAGGATAGGATAGAGGATAGGATAGAGGATTGGTTAGTATATAGGATAGGAGAGGATACAGGACAGGATAGGATTGAGGATAGGATAGGATAGAGGATAGGATAGGATAGATGATATTATAGGATAGAGGATAGAATATGATAGAGGATACGATATTATAGAGGATACGATAGGATAGAGGATTGGAAAGGGGATTGGATAGGATAGAGGATAGGATAGAGGATAGGATAGAGGATAGGATAGAGGATAGGATAGAGGATAGGATAGGATAGAGAATAGGATAGGATAGATGATATTATAGGCAAGAGGATAGGATATGATAGAGGATACGATATTATAGAGGATAGGATAGGATAGAGTATCGGATAGGATAGGACAGAGGATAGGATAGGGGATTGGATAGGATAGAGGACAGGAGACGATAGAGGATAGTATAGGATAGAGGATAGGATAGGATAGAGAATAGGATAGAATAGATGATATTACAGGCAAGAGGATAGAATATGATAGAGGATACGATATTATAGAGGATAGGATAGGATAGAGGATAGGATCGGATAGAGGATAGGATAGGGGATTGGATAGGATAGAGGATTGGAGACGATGGAGGATAGGATAGGATGTAGGATTGGATAGGATAGAGGATAGGATAGGATAGAGGATAGGGTAGGGGATTGGATAGGATAGAGGATAGGAGACGATGGACGATAGGATAGGATAGAGGATAGGATAGAGGATTGGTTAGTATATAGGATAGGAGAGGATACAGGACAGGATAGGATTGAGGATAGGATAGGATAGAGGATAGGATAGGATAGAGGATATGCTAGGATAGAGGATAGGATAGGATAGAGGATAGGATAGGATAGAGGATAGGATAGGATAGAGGATAGGATAGGATAGAGGATAGGATAGGATAGAGTATAGAATAGGAAAGAGCATAGGATAGGATAGGATTGAGGATAGGATAGGATAGAGGATAGGATAGGATAGAGGATAGGTTGGGGATTGGATAGGATAGAGGACAGGAGACGATAGAAGATAAGATAGGGGATTGGATAGGATAGAGGGCAGGTGACGATAGAGGATAAGTTAGGGGATTTGCTAGGATAGAGGACAGGGGACGATAGAGATTGGATAGGATAGATGATATTATAGGATAGAGGATAGGATAGGATAGAGAATAGGTTGGGGATTGGATAGGATAGAGGACAGGAGACGATAGAAGATAAGATAGGGGATTGTATAGGATAGAGGGCAGGTGACGATAGAGGATAAGATAGGGGATTTGCTTGGATAGAGGACAGGGGACGATAGAGATTGGATAGGATAGAGGATAGGATAGGATAGATGATATTATAGGATAGAGGATAGAATATGATAGAGGTTACGATATTATAGAGGATACGATAGGATAGAGGATAGGATAGGGTATGGGATAGGATAGAGGACAGGACACGATCTAGGATAAGATAGGGGATTTGATAGAATAGAGGACAGGAGACGATAGAGAATAGGATATGATAGAGGATAGGATAGGATAGAGGATAGGATAGGATAGAGGATAGGATAGGATAGAGGACAGGATAGGATAGAGGATTGGATAGGATAGAGGATTGGATAGGATAGAGGATATGATAGGATAGCGGATAGGATATAATGGAGTATAGGTTAGGAATGAGGATAGGATAGGGTTCAGGATAGGATAGGATAGAGAATAGGATAGGATAGAGGATAGGTTAGGATAGAGTATAGGATAGGATAGAGGATAGGATAGGATAGCGGATAGTATAGGATAGAGGATAGGATAGGATAGAGGATAGGATAGGATAGAGGATAGGATAGGATAGGGGATAGGAGAGGATAGAGGATAGGATAGGATAGAGGATAGGATAGGATAGAGGATAGGATAGGATAGAGGATAGGATAGGATAGAGGATAGGATAGGATAGAGGATAGGATAGAAGATAGGATAGAGGATATGATAGGATAGCGGATAGGATATAATGGAGTATAGGATAGGAATGAGGATAGGATAGGGTTCAGGATAGGATAGGATAGAGGATAGGATAAGATAGAGGATAGGTTAGGATAGAGGATAGGATAGGATAGGATAGAGGATAGGATAGGATAGAGGATAGGAGAGGATAGAGGATAGGATAGGATAGAGGATAGGATAGGATAGAGGATAGGATAGGATAGAGGATAGGATAGGATAGAGGATAGGATAGGATAGAGGATAGGATAGGATAGAGGATAGGATAGAGGATTGGTTAGTATAAAGGATAGGAGAGGATAGAGGATAGGATAGGATAGAGGATAGGTTAGGATAGAGGATAGGATAGGATAGAGGATAGGATAGAGGATGGGATAGAGGATAGGATAGAGGATAGGATAGAGGATAGGATAGAGGATTGGATAGGATGGAGGATATTATAGGATAGAGGATATGATAGGATCGCGGATAGGATATAATGGAGTATAGGATAGGAATGAGGATAGGATAGCGTTGAGGATAGGATATGATAGAGGATAGGATAGGATAGAGGGTAGGTTAGGATAGAGGATAGGATAGGATAGAGGATGGGATAGGAAAGAGGATAGGATAGGATAGAGGATAGGTTAGGATAGAGGATTGGATAGTATAAAGGATAGGTGAGGATAGAGAATAGGATAGCATTGAGGATAGGATAGGATAGTGGATAGGATAGGATAGAGCAGACGATAGAGGATAGGATAGGATAGAGGATAGGGTAGGAGATTGGATAGGATAGAGGATACGATAGGGTAGATGATATCATAGGCAAGAGGATAGGATATGATAGAGGATACGATATTATAGAGGATAGGATAGGATAGAGAATAGGATAGGATAGAGGATAGGTTAGGATAGTGTATAGGATAGGATAGAGGATAGGATAGCATAGAGGATAGGATAGGATAGAGGATAGGATAGGATAGAGAATAGGATAGGATAGAGGATAGGATAGCATAGAGGATAGGATAGGATAGAGGATAGGATAGGATAGAGGATAGGATAGGATAGAGGATAGGATAGGATAGGATAGAGGATAGGATAGGATAGAGGATAGGATAGGATAGAGGATAGGATAGGATAGAGGATAGGATAGGATAGAGGATAGGATAGGATAGGATAGAGGATAGGATAGGATAGAGGATAGGTTAGAATAGAGGATAGGATAGGATAGAGGATAGGATAGGATAGAGGATAGGATAGGATAGAGGATAGGATAGGATAGAGGATAGGATAGGATAGAAGATAGGATAGGATAGGATAGAGGATAGGATAGGATAGAGGATAGGATAGGATAGAGGATAGGATAGGATAGAGGATAGGATAGGATAGAGGATAGGATAGGATAGAGGATAGGATAGGATAGAGGATAGGATAGGATAGAGGATAGGATAGGATAGAGGATAGGATAGGATAAAGGATAGGATAGAGGATTGGTTAGTATAAAGGATAGGAGAGGATAGAGGATAGGATAGGATTGAGGATAGGATAGGATAGAGGATAGGACAGGATAGAGCATAGGATAGGATAGGATTGAGGGTAGGATAGAGGATAGGATAGGATAGAGGATAGGACAGGATAGAGCATAGGATAGGATAGGATTGAGGGTAGGATAGAGGATAGGATAGTATAAAGGATAGGTGAGGATAGAGAATAGGATAGCATTGAGGATAGGATAGGATAGTGGATAGGATAGGATAGAGCAGACGATAGATGATAGGATAGGGGATTGGATAGGATAGAGGATAGGAGACGATGGAGGATAGGATAGGATAGAGGATAGGATAGGATAGAGGATTGGATAGTATAAAGGATAGGTGAGGATAGAGAATAGGATAGCATTGAGGATAGGATAGGATAGTGGATAGGATAGGATAGAGCAGACGATAGAGGATAGGATAGGATAGGATAGGATAGAGGATAGGATAGGATGGAGGATAGGATAGGATAGGATAGAGGATAGGATAGGATAGAGGATAGGATAGGATAGAGGATAGGATAGGATAGAGGATAGGATAGGATAGTGGATAGGATAGGATAGAGGATAGAGGATAGGATAGGATAGGATAGGATAGAGGATAGGATAGGATAGAGGATAGGATAGGATAGGATAGAGGATAGGATAGGATAGAGGATAGGATAGGATACAGGATAGGATAGGATAGAGGATAGGATAGGATAGAGGATAGGATAGGATAGAGGATGGGATAGGATAGAGTATAGAATAGGATAGAGCATAGGATAGGATAGGATTGATGGTAGGATAGGATAGAGGATAGGATAGCATAGAGGATAGGATAGGGGATTGTATAGGATAGAGGACAGGAGACGATAGAAGATAAGATAGGGGATTGGATAGGATGGAGGAAAGGAGACGATAGAGATTGGATAGGATAGATGATATAATAGGAAAGAGGATAGGATATGATAGAGGATACGATATTATAGAGGATAGGACAGGATAGAGGATAGGATAGGATAGAGGATAGGATAGGATAGAGGATAGGATACGATAGAGGATAGGATAGGATAGAGGATAGGATAGGATAGAGGATAGGATAGGATAGAGGATAGGATAGGATAGAGGATAGGATAGGATAGAGGATAGGATAGGATAGAGGATAGGATAGGATAGAGGATAGGATAGGATAGAGGATAGGATAGGATAGAGGATAGGATAGAACAGGATAGAGGATAGGATAGGATAGAGGATAGGATAGGATAGAGGATAGGATAGGATAGAGGATAGGATAGGATAGAGGATAGGATAGGATAGAGGATAGGATAGGATAGAGGATAGGATAGGATAGAGGATAGGATAGGATAGAGGATAGGATAGGATAGAGGATAGGATAGGATAGAGGATAGGATAGGATAGAGGATAGGATAGGATAGAGGATAGGATAGGATAGAGGATAGGATAGGATAGAGGATAGGATAGGATAGAGGATAGGATAGGATAGAGGATAGGATAGGATAGAGGATAGGATAGGATAGAGGATATGATGGGATAGCGGATAGGATATAATGGAGTATAGGATAGCGTTGAGGATAGGATAGGATAGAGGATAGGATAGGATAGAGGATAGGATAGGATAGAGGATAGGATAGGATAGAGGATAGGATAGGATAGAGGATAGGATAGGATAGAGGATAGGATAGGATAGAGGATAGGATAGGATAGAGGATAGGATAGGATAGAGGATAGGATAGGATAGAGGATAGGATAGGATAGAGGATAGGATAGGATAGAGGATAGGATAGGATAGAGGATAGGATAGGATAGAGGATAGGATAGGATAGAGGATAGGATAGGATAGAGGATAGGATAGGATAGAGGATAGGATAGGATAGAGGATAGGATAGGATAGAGGATAGGATAGGATAGGATAGAGGATAGGATAGAGGATTGGTTAGTATAAAGGATAGGAGAGGATAGAGGATAGGATAGGATAGAGGATAGGATAGAGGATAGGATAGGATAGAGGATATGATAGAGGATAGGATAGAGGATTGGATAGGATAGAGGATATTATAGGATAGAGGATATGATACGATAGCGGATAGGATATAATGGAGTATAGGATAGTAATGAGGATAGGATAGCGTTGAGGATAGGATAGGATAGAGGATAGGATAGGATAGAGGATAGGTTAGGATAGAGGATAGGATAGGATAGAGGATAGGATAGGATAGAGGATAGGATAGGATAGAGCATAGGATAGGATAGGATTGAGGGTAGGATAGGATAGAGGATAGGATAGGATAGAGGATAGGATAGGATAGAGGATAGGATAGAGGATAGGATAGAGGATAGGATAGGATAGAGGATATGATAGAGGATAGGATAGACGATTGGATAGGATAGAGGATATTATAGGATAGAGGATATGATACGATAGCGGATAGGATATAATGGAGTATACGATAGTAATGAGGATAGGATAGCGTTGAGGATAGGATAGGATAGAGGATAGGATAGGATAGAGGATAGGATAGGATAGAGGATAGGATAGGATAGAGGATAGGATAGGATAGAGGATAGGATAGAGGATTGTTTAGTATAAAGGATAGGAGAGGATAGAGGATAGGATAGGATAGAGGATAGGATAGAGGATAGGATAGGATAGAGGATATTATAGAGGATAAGATAGAGGATTGGATAGGATAGAGGATATTATAGGATAGAGGATATGATACGATAGCTGATAGGATATAATGGAGTATAGGATAGTAATGAGGATAGGATAGCGTTGAGGATAGGATAGGATAGAGGATAGAATAGGATAGAGGGTAGGTTAGGATAGAGGATAGGATAGGATAGAGGATAGGATAGGAAAGAGGATAGGATAGGATAGAGGATAGGTTAGGATAGAGGATTGGATAGTATAAAGGATAGGTGAGGATAGAGAATAGGATAGCATTGAGGATAGGATAGGATAGTGGATAGGATAGGATAGAGCAGACGATAGAGGATAGGATAGGATAGAGGATAGGGTAGGAGATTGGATAGGATAGAGGATACGATAGGGTAGATGATATCATAGGCAAGAGGATAGGATATGATAGAGGATACGATATTATTGAGGATAGGATAGGATAGAGAATAGGATAGGATAGAGGATAGGTTAGCATAGAGTATAGGATAGGATAGAGGATAGGATAGCATAGAGGATAGGATAGGATAGAGGATAGGATAGGATAGAGGATAGGATAGGATAGAGGATACGATAGGATAGGATAGAGGATAGGATAGGATAGAGGATAGGATAGGATAGAGGATAGGATAGGATAGAGGATAGGATAAGATAGGATAGAGGATAGGATAGGATAGAGGATAGGATAGGATAGAGGATAGGATAGGATAGAGGATAGGATAGGATAGAGGATAGGATAGGATAGAGGATCGGATAGGATAGAGGATAGGATAGGATAGAGGATAGGATAGGATAAAGGATAGGATAGGATAGAGGATAGGATAGGATAGAGGATAGGATAGGATAGAGGATAGGATAGGATAGAGGATAGGATAGGATAGAGGATAGGATAGGATAGAGGATAGGATAGAGGATTGGTTAGTATAAAGGATAGGAGAGGATAGAGGATAGGATAGGATTGAGGATAGGATAGGATAGAGGATAGGATAGGATAGAGCATAGGATAGGATAGGATTGAGGGTAGGATAGGATAGAGGATAGGATAGGATAGAGGATAGGATAGGATAGAGGATAGGATAGGATAGAGGATAGGATAGGATAGAGGATAGGATAGGATAGAGGATAGGATAGAGGATTGGTTAGTATAAAGGATAGGAGAGGATAGAGGATAGGATAGGATTGAGGATAGGATAGGATAGAGGATAGGATAGGATAGAGCATAGGATAGGATAGGATTGAGGGTAGGATAGGATAGAGGATAGGATAGGATAGAGGATAGGATAGGATAGAGGATAGGATAGAGGATAGGATAGGATAGAGGATAGGATAGGATAGAGGATAGGATAGAGGATAGGATAGAGGATAGGTTAGGATAGAGGATAGGTTAGGATAGAGGATAGGATAGGATAGAGGATAGGATAGGATAGAGGATAGGATAGGATAGAGGATAGGATAGAATAGAGGATAGGATAGGATAGAGGATAGGATAGGATAGAGGATAGGATAGGATAGAGGATGGGATAGGATAGAGGATAGGATATAATGGAGTATAGGATAGGAATGAGGATAGGATAGGGTTGAGGATAGGATAGAATAGAGGTTAGGATAGTGTAGAGAATAGGATAGGATAGAGGATAGGGTAGGATAGAGGATAGGATAGGATAGAGGATAGGATAGGATAGAGGATAGGATAGGATAGAGGATAGGATAGGATAGAGGATAGGATAGGATAGAGGATAGGATAGGATAGAGGATAGGATAGGATAGAGGATAGGATAGGATAGAGGATAGGATAGAGGATTGTTTAGTATAAAGGATAGGAGAGGATAGAGGATAGGATAGGATAGAGGATAGGATAGAGGATAGGATAGGATAGAGGATATTATAGAGGATAAGATAGAGGATTGGATAGGATAGAGGATATTATAGGATAGAGGATATGATACGATAGCTGATAGGATATAATGGAGTATAGGATAGTAATGAGGATAGGATAGCGTTGAGGATAGGATAGGATAGAGGATAGGATAGGATAGAGGATAGGATAGAGGATGGGATAGAGGATAGGATAGAGGATGGGATAGAGGATAGGATAGAGGATTGGATAGGATAGAGGATATTATAGGATAGCGGGGTAGGATATAATGGAGTATAGGATAGGAATGAGGATAGGATAGCGTTGAGGATAGGATAGGATAGAGGATAGAATAGGATAGAGGGTAGGTTAGGATAGAGGATAGGATAGGATAGAGGATAGGATAGGAAAGAGGATAGGATAGGATAGAGGATAGGTTAGGATAGAGGATTGGATAGTATAAAGGATAGGTGAGGATAGAGAATAGGATAGCATTGAGGATAGGATAGGATAGTGGATAGGATAGGATAGAGCAGACGATAGAGGATAGGATAGGATAGAGGATAGGGTAGGAGATTGGATAGGATAGAGGATACGATAGGGTAGATGATATCATAGGCAAGAGGATAGGATATGATAGAGGATACGATATTATAGAGGATAGGATAGGATAGAGAATAGGATAGGATAGAGTATAGGTTAGGATAGAGTATAGGATAGGATAGAGGATAGGATAGCATAGAGGATAGGATAGGATAGAGGATAGGATAGGATAGAGGATAGGATAGGATAGAGGATACGATAGGATAGGATAGAGGATAGGATAGGATAGAGGATAGGATAGGATAGAGGATAGGATAGGATAGAGGATAGGATAAGATAGGATAGAGGATAGGATAGGATAGAGGATAGGATAGGATAGAGGATAGGATAGGATAGAGGATCGGATAGGATAGAGGATAGGATAGGATAGAGGATAGGATAGGATAAAGGATAGGATAGGATATAGGATAGGATAGGATAGAGGATAGGATAGGATAGAGGATAGGATAGGATAGAGGATAGGATAGGATAGAGGATAGGATAGAGGATTGGTTAGTATAAAGGATAGGAGAGGATAGAGGATAGGATAGGATTGAGGATAGGATAGGATAGAGGATAGGATAGGATAGAGCATAGGATAGGATAGGATTGAGGGTAGGATAGGATAGAGGATAGGATAGGATAGAGGATAGGATAGGATAGAGGATAGGATAGGATAGAGGATAGGATAGGATAGAGGATAGGATAGAGGATTGGTTAGTATAAAGGATAGGAGAGGATAGAGGATAGGATAGGATTGAGGATAGGATAGGATAGAGGATAGGATAGGATAGAGCATAGGATAGGATAGGATTGAGGGTAGGATAGGATAGAGGATAGGATAGGATAGAGGATAGGTTAGGATAGAGGATAGGATAGGATAGAGGATAGGATAGGATAGAGGATAGGATAGGATAGAGGATAGGATAGGATAGAGGATAGGATAGAGGATAGGATAGAGGATAGGTTAGGATAGAGGATAGGTTAGGATAGAGGATAGGATAGGATAGAGGATAGGATAGGATAGAGGTCAGGATAGTGTAGAGAATAGGATAGGATAGAGGATAGGATAGGATAGAGGATAGGATAGGATACAGGATAGGATAGGATAGAGGATGGGATAGGATAGAGGATAGGATATAATGGAGTATAGGATAGGAATGAGGATAGGATAGGGTTGAGGATAGGATAGGATAGAGGTCAGGATAGTGTAGAGAATAGGATAGGATAGAGGATAGGGTAGGATAGAGGATAGGATAGGATAGAGGATAGGATAGGATAGAGGATAGGATAGGATAGAGGATAGGATAGGATAGAGGATAGGATAGGATAGAGGATAGGATAGGATAGAGGATAGGATAGGATAGAGGATAGGATAGGATAGAGGATAGGATAGGATAGAGGATAGGATAGGATAGAGGATAGGATAGAGGATTGTTTAGTATAAAGGATAGGAGAGGATAGAGGATAGGATAGGATAGAGGATAGGATAGAGGATAGGATAGGATAGAGGATATGATAGAGGATAAGATAGAGGATTGGATAGGATAGAGGATATTATAGGATAGAGGATATGATACGATAGCTGATAGGATATAATGGAGTATAGGATAGTAATGAGGATAGGATAGCGTTGAGGATAGGATAGGATAGAGGATAGGATAGGATAGAGGATAGGATAGAGGATGGGATAGAGGATAGGATAGAGGATGGGATAGAGGATAGGATAGAGGATTGGATAGGATAGAGGATATTATAGGATAGCGGATAGGATATAATGGAGTATAGGATAGGAATGAGGATAGGATAGCGTTGAGGATAGGATAGGATAGAGGATAGAATAGGATAGAGGGTAGGTTAGGATAGAGGATAGGATAGGATAGAGGATAGGATAGGAAAGAGGATAGGATAGGATAGAGGATAGGTTAGGATAGAGGATTGGATAGTATAAAGGATAGGTGAGGATAGAGAATAGGATAGCATTGAGGATAGGATAGGATAGTGGATAGGATAGGATAGAGCAGACCATAGAGGATAGGATAGGATAGAGGATAGGATAGAGGATGGGATAGAGGATAGGATAGAGGATTGGATAGGATAGAGGATATTATAGGATAGAGGATATGATAGGATAGCGGATAGGATATAATGGAGTATAGGATAGGAATGAGGATAGGATAGCGTTGAGGATAGGATAGGATAGAGGATAGAATAGGATAGAGGGTAGGTTAGGATAGAGGATAGGATAGGATAGAGGATATGATAGGATAGCGGATAGGATATAATGGAGTATAGGATAGGAATGAGGATAGGATAGCGTTGAGGATAGGATAGGATAGAGGATAGAATAGGATAGAGGGTAGGTTAGGATAGAGGATAGGATAGGATAGAGGATAGGATAGGATAGAGGATAGGATAGGATAGAGGATAGGATAGGATAGAGGATAGGATAGAGGATAGGATAGAGGATAGGATAGGATAGAGGATAGGTTAGGATAGAGGATAGGATAGGATAGAGGATAGGATAGGATAGAGGATAGGATAGGATAGAGGATAGGATAGAGGATTGGATAGGATAGAGGATATTATAGGATAGAGGATATGATGGGATAGCGGATAGGATATAATGGAGTATAGGATAGGAATGAGGATAGGATAGCGTTGAGGATAGGATAGGATAGAGGATAGGATAGGATAGAGGGTAGGTTAGGATAGAGGATATGATAGGATAGAGGATAGGATAGGAAAGAGGATAGGATAGGATAGAGGATAGGTTAGGATAGAGGATTGGATAGTATAAAGGATAGGTGAGGATAGAGAATAGGATAGCATTGTGGATAGGATAGGATAGTGGATAGGATAGGATAGAGCAGACGATAGAGGATAGGATAGGATAGAGCAGACGATAGAGGATAGGATAGGATAGAGGATAGGGTAGGAGATTGGATAGGATAGAGGATAGGATAGGGTAGATGATATTATAGGCAAGAGGATAGGATATGATAGAGGATACGATATTATAGAGGATAGGATAGTATAGAGAATAGGATAGGATAGAGGATTTGTTAGCGTAGAGTATAGGGTAGGATAGAGGATAGGATAGGATAGAGGATAGGATAGGATAGAGGATAGGATAGGATAGAGGATAGGATAGGATAGAGGATAGGATAGGATAGAGGATAGGATGGGATAGGATAGAGGATAGGATAGGATAGAGGATAGGATAGGATAGGGGATAGGATAGGATAGAGGATAGGATAGGATAGAGGATAGGATAGGATAGGATAGAGGATAGGATAGGATAGAGGATAGGATAGGATAGAGGATAGGATAGGATAGAGGATAGGGTAGGATAGAGGATAGGATAGGATAGGATAGAGGATAGGAGAGGATAGAGGATAGGATAGGATAGAGGATAGGATAGGATAGAGGATAGGATAGGATAGGATAGAGGATAGGATAGAGGATAGGATAGAGGATTGGATAGGATAGAGGATATTATAGGATAGAGGATATGATACGATAGCGGATATGATATAATGGAGTATAGGATAGTAATGATGATAGGATAGCGTTGAGGATAGGATAGGATAGAGGATAGGATAGGATAGAGGATAGGTTAGGATAGAGGATAGGATAGGATAGAGGATAGGATAGGATAGAGGATAGGATAGGATAGAGGATAGGATAGGATAGAGGATAGGATAGGATAGAGGATAGGATAGAGGATGGGATAGAGGATAGGATAGAGGATTGGATAGGATAGAGGATTGGATAGGATAGAGGATATTATAGGATAGAGGATATGATAGGATAGCGGATAGGATATAATGGAGTATAGGATAGTAATGAGGATAGGATAGCGTTGAGGATAGGATAGGATAGAGGATAGGATAGGATAGAGGATAGGATAGGATAGAGGATAGGATAGAGGATGGGATAGAGGATAGGATAGAGGATTGGATAGGATAGAGGATATTATAGGATAGCGGATAGGATATAATGGAGTATAGGATAGGAATGAGGATAGGATAGCGTTGAGGATAGGATAGGATAGAGGATAGAATAGGATAGAGGGTAGGTTAGGATAGAGGATAGGATAGGATAGAGGATAGGATAGGAAAGAGGATAGGATAGGATAGAGGATAGGTTAGGATAGAGGATTGGATAGTATAAAGGATAGGTGAGGATAGAGAATAGGATAGCATTGAGGATAGGATAGGATAGTGGATAGGATAGGATAGAGCAGACCATAGAGGATAGGATAGGATAGAGGATAGGATAGAGGATGGGATAGAGGATAGGATAGAGGATTGGATAGGATAGAGGATATTATAGGATAGAGGATATGATAGGATAGCGTATAGGATATAATGGAGTATAGGATAGGAATGAGGATAGGATAGCGTTGAGGATAGGATAGGATAGAGGATAGAATAGGATAGAGGGTAGGTTAGGATAGAGGATAGGATAGGATAGAGGATATGATAGGATAGCGGATAGGATATAATGGAGTATAGGATAGGAATGAGGATAGGATAGCGTTGAGGATAGGATAGGATAGAGGATAGAATAGGATAGAGGGTAGGTTAGGATAGAGGATAGGATAGGATAGAGGATAGGATAGGATAGAGGATAGGATAGGATAGAGGATAGGATAGAGGATAGGATAGAGGATAGGATAGGATAGAGGATAGGTTAGGATAGAGGATAGGATAGGATAGAGGATAGGATAGGATAGAGGATAGGATAGGATAGAGGATAGGATAGAGGATTGGATAGGATAGAGGATATTATAGGATAGAGGATATGATGGGATAGCGGATAGGATATAATGGAGTATAGGATAGGAATGAGGATAGGATAGCGTTGAGGATAGGATAGGATAGAGGATAGGATAGGATAGAGGGTAGGTTAGGATAGAGGATATGATAGGATAGAGGATAGGATGGGAAAGAGGATAGGATAGGATAGAGGATAGGTTAGGATAGAGGATTGGATAGTATAAAGGATAGGTGAGGATAGAGAATAGGATAGCATTGTGGATAGGATAGGATAGTGGATAGGATAGGATAGAGCAGACGATAGAGGATAGGATAGGATAGAGCAGACGATAGAGGATAGGATAGGATAGAGGATAGGGTAGGAGATTGGATAGGATAGAGGATAGGATAGGGTAGATGATATTATAGGCAAGAGGATAGGATATGATAGAGGATACGATATTATAGAGGATAGGATAGTATAGAGAATAGGATAGGATAGAGGATAGGTTAGCGTAGAGTATAGGGTAGGATAGAGGATAGGATAGGATAGAGGATAGGATAGGATAGAGGATAGGATAGGATAGAGGATAGGATAGGATAGAGGATAGGATAGGATAGAGGATAGGATGGGATAGGATAGAGGATAGGATGGGATAGGATAGAGGATAGGATAGGATAGAGGATAAGATAGGATAGGGGATAGGATAGGATAGAGGATAGGATAGGATAGAGGATAGGATAGGATAGGATAGAGGATAGGATAGGATAGAGGATAGGATAGGATAGAGGATAGGATAGGATAGAGGATAGGGTAGGATAGAGGATAGGATAGGATAGGATAGAGGATAGGATAGGATAGAGGATAGGATAGGATAGAGGATAGGATAGGATAGAGGATAGGATAGGATAGGATAGAGGATAGGATAGAGGATTGGTTAGTATAAAGGATAGGAGAGGATAGAGGATAGGACAGGATAGAGGATAGGATAGAGGATAGGATAGGATAGAGGATAGGATAGAGGATAGGATAGAGGATTGGATAGGATAGAGGATATTATAGGATAGAGGATATGATACGATAGCGGATATGATATAATGGAGAATAGGATAGTAATGATGATAGGATAGCGTTGAGGATAGGATAGGATAGAGGATAGGATAGGATAGAGGATAGGTTAGGATAGAGGATAGGATAGGATAGAGGATAGGATAGGATAGAGGATAGGATAGAGGATGGGATAGAGGATAGGATAGAGGATGGGATAGAGGATAGGATAGAGGATTGGATAGGATAGAGGATATTATAGGATAGCGGATAGGATATAATGGAGTATAGGATAGGAATGAGGATAGGATAGCGTTGAGGATAGGATAGGATAGAGGATAGAATAGGATAGAGGGTAGGTTAGGATAGAGGATAGGATAGGATAGAGGATAGGATAGGAAAGAGGATAGGATAGGATAGAGGATAGGTTAGGATAGAGGATTGGATAGTATAAAGGATAGGTGAGGATAGAGAATAGGATAGCATTGAGGATAGGATAGGATAGTGGATAGGATAGGATAGAGCAGACCATAGAGGATAGGATAGGATAGAGGATAGGATAGAGGATGGGATAGAGGATAGGATAGGATAGAGGATATTATAGGATAGAGGATATGATAGGATAGCGGATAGGATATAATGGAGTATAGGATAGGAATGAGGATAGGATAGCGTTGAGGATAGGATAGGATAGAGGATAGAATAGGATAGAGGGTAGGTTAGGATAGAGGATAGGATAGGATAGAGGATATGATAGGATAGCGGATAGGATATAATGGAGTATAGGATAGGAATGAGGATAGGATAGCGTTGAGGATAGGATAGGATAGAGGATAGAATAGGATAGAGGGTAGGTTAGGATAGAGGATAGGATAGGATAGAGGATAGGATAGAGGATACGATAGAGGATAGGATAGGATAGAGGATAGGTTAGGATAGAGGATAGGATAGGATAGAGGATAGGATAGGATAGAGGATAGGATAGGATAGAGGATAGGATAGAGGATTGGATAGGATAGAGGATATTATAGGATAGAGGATATGATAGGATAGCGGATAGGATATAATGGAGTATAGGATAGGAATGAGGATAGGATAGCGTTGAGGAAAGGATAGGATAGAGGATAGAATAGGATAGAGGGTAGCTTAGGATAGAGGATAGGATAGGATAGAGGATAGGATAGGAAAGAGGATAGGATAGGATAGAGGATAGGTTAGGATAGAGGATTGGATAGTATAAAGGATAGGTGAGGATAGAGAATAGGATAGCATTGAGGATAGGATAGGATAGTGGATAGGATAGGATAGAGCAGACGATAGAGGATAGGATAGGATTGAGGATAGGGTAGGAGATTGGATAGGATAGAGGATACGATAGGGTAGATGATATCATAGGCAAGAGGATAGGATATGATAGGGGATACGATATTATAGAGGATAGGATAGGATAGAGAATAGGATAGGATAGAGGATAGGTTAGGATAGAGTATAGGATCGGATAGAGGATAGGATAGCATAGAGGATAGGATAGGATAGAGGATAGGATAGGATAGAGCATAGGATAGGATAGAGGATACGATAGGATAGGATAGAGGATAGGATAGGATAGAGTATAGGATAGGATAGAGAATAGGTTAGGATAGAGGATAGGATAGGATAGAGGATAGGATAGGATAGAGGATAGGATAGGATAGAGGATAGGATAGGATAGAGGATAGGATAGAGGATAGGATAGAGGATTGGATAGGATAGAGGATATGATAGGATAGCGGATAGGATATAATGGAGTATAGGATAGGAATGAGGATAGGATAGGGTTCAGGATAGGATAGGATAGATGATAGGATAGGATAGAGGATAGGTTAGGATAGAGGATAGGATAGGATAGAGGATAGGATAGAATAGAGGATAGGATAGGATAGAATAGAGGATAGGATAGGATAGAGGATAGGATAGGATAGAGGATAGGATAGAGGATAGGATAGGATAGAGGATATGATAGAGGATAGGATAGAGGATTGGATAGGATAGAGGATATTATAGGATAGAGGATATGATACGATAGCGGATAGGATATAATGGAGTATAGGATAGTAATGAGGATAGGATAGCGTTGAGGATAGGATAGGATAGAGGATAGGATAGGATAGAGGATAGGATAGGATAGAGGATAGGATAGGATAGAGGATAGGATAGAGGATGGGATAGAGGATAGGATAGAAGATTGGATAGGATAGAGGATATTATAGGATAGAGGATATGATAGGATAGCGGATAGGATATAATGGAGTATAGGATAGGAATGAGGATAGGATAGCGTTGAGGATAGGATAGGATAGAGGATAGGATAGGATAGAGGGTAGGTTAGGATAGAGGATAGGATAGGATAGAGGATAGGATCGGATAGAGGATAGGATAGGATAGAGGATACGATAGGATAGGATAGAGGATAGGATAGGATAGAGGATAGGATAGGATAGAGGATAGGATAGGATAGGATAGAGGATAGGATAGGATAGAGGATAGGATAGGATAGAGGATAGGATAGGATAGAGGATCGGATAGGATACAGGATAGGATAGGATAGAGGATAGGATAGGATAGAAGATAGGATAGGATAAAGGATAGGATAGGATAGAGGATAGGATAGGATAGAGGATAGGATAGGATAGAGGATAGGATAGGATAGATGATAGGATAGAGGATTGGTTAGTATAAAGGATAGGAGAGGATAGAGGATAGGATAGGATTGAGGATAGGATAGGATAGAGGATAGGATAGGATAGAGCATAGGATAGGATAGGATTAAGGGTAGGATAGGATAGAGGATAGGATAGGATAGAGGATAGGATAGGATATAGGATAGGATAGAGGATAGGATAGGATAGAGGATATGATGGGTTAGCGGATAGGATATAATGGAGTATAGGATAGGAATGAGGATAGGATAGCGTTGAGGATAGGATAGGATAGAGGATAGGATAGGATAGAGGGTAGGTTAGGATAGAGGATATGATAGGATAGAGGATAGGATAGGAAAGAGGATAGGATAGGATAGAGGATAGGTTAGGATAGAGGATTGGATAGTATAAAGGGTAGGTGAGGATAGAGAATAGGATAGCATTGTGGATAGGATAGGATAGTGGATAGGATAGGATAGAGCAGACGATAGAGGATAGGATAGGATAGAGCAGACGATAGAGGATACGATAGGATAGAGGATAGGGTAGGAGATTGGATAGGATAGAGGATAGGATAGGGTAGATGATATTATAGGCAAGAGGATAGGATATGATAGAGGATACGATATTATAGAGGATAGGATAGGATAGAGAATAGGATAGGATGGAGGATAGGTTAGGATAGAGTATAGGATCGGATAGAGGATAGGATAGCATAGAGGATAGGATAGGATAGAGGATAGGATAGGATAGAGGATAGGATAGGATAGAGGATAGGATAGGATAGAGGATACGATAGGATAGGATAGAGGATAGGATAGGATAGAGGATAGGATAGAGGATAGGATAGGAAAGAGGATAGGATAGGATAGAGGATAGGTTAGGATAGAGGATTGGATAGTATAAATGATAGGTGAGGATAGAGAATAGGATAGCATTGAGGATAGGATAGGATAGTGGATAGGATAGGATAGAGCAGACGATAGAGGATAGGATAGGATAGAGGATAGGGTAGGAGATTGGATAGGATAGAGGATACGATAGGGTAGATGATATCATAGGCAAGAGGATAGGTTATGATAGAGGATACGATATTATAGAGGATAGGATAGGATAGAGAATAGGATAGGATAGAGGATAGGTTGGGATAGAGTATAGGATCGGATAGAGGATAGGATAGGATAGAGGATCGGATAGGATACAGGATAGGATAGGATAGAGGATAGGATAGGATAGAAGATAGGATAGGATAAAGGATAGAATAGGATAGAGGATAGGATAGGATAGAGGATAGGATAGGATAGAGGATAGGATAGGATAGAGGATCGGATAGGATACAGGATAGGATAGGATAGAGGATAGGATAGGATAGAAGATAGGATAGGATAAAGGATAGAATAGGATAGAGGATAGGATAGGATAGAGGATAGGATAGGATAGAGGATAGGATAGAGGATTGGTTAGTATAAAGGATAGGAGAGGATAGAGGATAGGATAGGATTGAGGATAGGATAGGATAGAGGATATGATAGGATAGAGGATAGGATAGGAAAGAGGATAGGATAGGATAGAGGATAGGTTAGGATAGAGGATTGGATAGTATAAAGGATAGGTGAGGATAGAGAATAGGATAGCATTGTGGATAGGATAGGATAGTGGATAGGATAGGATAGAGCAGACGATAGAGGATAGGATAGGATGGAGCAGACGATAGAGGATACGATAGGATAGAGGATAGGGTAGGAGATTGGATAGGATAGAGGATAGGATAGGGTAGATGATATTATAGGCAAGAGGATAGGATATGATAGAGGATACGATATTATAGAGGATAGGATAGTATAGAGAATAGGATAGGATAGAGGATAGGTTAGGATAGAGTATAGGATAGGATAGAGGATAGGATAGTATAGAGGATAGGATAGGATAGAGGATAGGATAGGATAGAGGATAGGATAGGATAGAGGATAGGATAGGATAGAGGATAGGATAGGATAGAGGATAGGATAGGATAGAGGATAGGATAGGATAGAGGATAGGATAGGATAGAGGATAGGATAGGATAGAGGATAGGATAGGATAGAGGATAGGATAGGATAGAGGATAGGATAGGATAGAGGATAGGATAGGATAGAGGATAGGATAGGATAGAGGATAGGATAGAGGATAGGATAGAGGATTGGATAGGATAGAGGATATTATAGGATAGAGGATATGATGGGATAGCGGATAGGATATAATGGAGTATAGGATAGGAATGAGGATAGGATAGCGTTGAGGATAGGATAGGATAGAGGATAGGATAGGATAGAGGGTAGGTTAGGATAGAGGATATGATAGGATAGAGGATAGGATAGGAAAGAGGATAGGATAGGATAGAGGATAGGTTAGGATAGAGGATTGGATAGTATAAAGGATAGGTGAGGATAGAGGATAGGATAGGATAGAGGATAGGATAGGATAGAGGATAGGATAGGATAGAGGATAGGATAGGATAGAGGATAGGATAGGATAGAGGATAGGATAGCATAGAGGATAGGATAGGATAGAGGATAGGATAGGATAGAGGATAGGATAGGATAGAGGATAGGATAGGATAGAGGATAGGATAGGATAGAGGATAGGATAGGATAGAGGATAGGATAGGATAGAGGATAGGATAGGATAGAGGATAGGATAGGATAGAGGATAGGATAGGATAGAGGATAGGATAGGATAGAGGATAGGATAGGATAGAGGATAGGATATGATAGAGGATAGGATAGGATAGAGGATAGGATAGGATAGAGGATAGGATAGGATAGAGGATAGGATAGGATAGAGGATTGGTTAGTATAAAGGATAGGAGAGGATAGAGGATAGGATATAATAGAGGATAGGATAGAGGATAGGATAGGATAGAGGATATGATAGAGGATAGGATAGAGGATTGGATAGGATAGAGGATATTATAGGATAGAGGATATGATACGATAGCGGATAGGATATAATGGAGTATAGGATAGTAATGAGGATAGGATAGCGTTGAGGATAGGATAGGATAGAGGATAGGATAGGATAGAGGATAGGTTAGGATAGAGGATAGGGTAGGATAGAGGATAGGATAGGATAGAGGATAGGATAGGATAGAGGATAGGATAGGATAGAGGATGGGATAGGATAGAGTATAGAATAGGATAGAGCATAGGATAGGATAGGATTGATGGTAGGATAGGATAGAGGATAGGATAGGATAGAGGATAGGATAGGATAGAGGATAGGATAGGATAGAGGATACGATAGGATAGGATAGAGGATACGATAGGATAGGATAGAGGATACGATAGGATAGAGGAGAGGATAGGATAGAGGATAGGATAGAGGATAGGATAGAGGATTGGATAGGATAGAGGATATGATAGGATAGCGGATAGGATATAATGGAGTATAGGATAGGAATGAGGATAGGATAGGGTTGAGGATAGGATAGGATAGAGGATAGGATAGAGGATTGGATAGGATAGAGGATATGATAGGATAGCGGATAGGATATAATGGAGTATAGGATAGGAATGAGGATAGGATAGGGTTCAGGATAGGATAGGATAGAGGATAGGATAGGATAGAGGATATGTTAGGATAGAGGATAGGATAGGATAGAGGATAGGATAGGATAGAGGATAGGATAGGATAGGATAGAGGATAGGATAGTGTAGAGAATAGGATAGGATAGAGGATAGGATAGGATAGGATAGAGGATAGGATAGGATAGAGGATATGATAGGATAGAGGATAGGATGGGATAGAGGATACTATAGGATATAGGATAGGATAGAGGATAGGATAGGATAGAGGATAGGATAGGATAGAGGATAGGATAGGATAGAGGATAGGATTGGATAGAGGATAGGATAGGATAGAGAATAGGATAGGATAGAGGATAGGATAGGATTGAGGATAGGATAGGATAGAGGATAGGATAGGATAGAGGATAGGATAGGATAGAGGATAGGATAGGACAGAGGATAGGATAGGATAGGATAGAGGATAGGATAGGATAGAGGATATGATAGGATAGAGGATAGGATGGGATAGAGGATAGGATAGGATATAGGATAGGATAGAGGATAGGATAGGAAAGAGGATAGGATAGGATAGAGGATAGGATAGGATAGATGATATTATAGGATAGAGGATAGAATATGATAGAGGATACGATATTATACAGGATACGATAGGATAGAGGATTGGATAGGGGATTGGATAGGATAGAGGATAGGATAGGATAGAGGATAGATGATATTATAGGATAGAGGATAGGATATGATAGAGGATACGATATTATAGAGGATAGGACAGGATAGAGGATAGGATAGGATAGAGGATAGGATAGGATAGAGGATAGGATAGGATAGAGGATGGGATAGGATAGAGTATAGAATAGGATAGAGCATAGGATAGGATAGGATTGATGGTAGGATAGGATAGATGATAGGATAGGATAGAGGATAGGATAGGGGATTGTATAGGATAGAGGACAGGAGACGATAGAAGATAAGATAGGCGATTGGATAGGATGGAGAAGGAGACGATAGAGATTGGATAGGATAGATGATATAATAGGAAAGAGGATAGGATATGATAGAGGATACGATATTATAGAGGATAGGACAGGATAGAGGATAGGATAGGATAGAGGATAGGATAGGATAGAGGATAGGATAGGATAGAGGATAGGATAGGATAGAGGATAGGATAGGATAGGATAGAGGATACGATAGGATAGGATAGAGGATACGATAGGATAGGATAGAGGATACGATAGGATAGAGGAGAGGATAGGATAGAGGATAGGATAGAGGATAGGATAGAGGATTGGATAGGATAGAGGATTGGATAGGATAGAGGATATGATAGGATAGCGGATAGGATATAATGGAGTATAGGATAGGAATGAGGATAGGATAGGGTTGAGGATAGGATAGGATAGAGGATAGGATAGAGGATTGGATAGGATAGAGGATATGATAGGATAGCGGATAGGATATAATGGAGTATAGGATAGGAATGAGGATAGGATAGGGTTCAGGATAGGATAGGATAGAGGATAGGATAGGATAGAGGATATGTTAGGATAGAGGATAGGATAGGATAGAGGATAGGATAGGATAGAGGATAGGATTGGATAGGATAGAGGATAGGATAGTGTAGAGAATAGGATAGGATAGAGGATAGGATAGGATAGGATAGAGGATAGGATAGGATAGAGGATATGATAGGATAGAGGATAGGATGGGATAGAGGATAGGATAGGATATAGGATAGGATAGAGGATAGGATAGGATAGAGGATAGGATAGGATAGAGGATAGGATAGGATAGAGGATAGGATTGGATAGAGGATAGAATAGGATAGAGAATAGGATAGGATAGAGGATAGGATAGGATTGAGGATAGGATAGGATAGAGGATAGGATAGGATAGAGGATAGGATAGGATAGAGGATAGGATAGGACAGAGGATAGGATAGGATAGGATAGAGGATAGGATAGGATAGAGGATATGATAGGATAGAGGATAGGATGGGATAGAGGATAGGATAGGATATAGGATAGGATAGAGGATAGGATAGGAAAGAGGATAGGATAGGATAGAGGATAGGATAGGATAGATGATATTATAGGATAGAGGATAGAATATGATAGAGGATACGATATTATACAGGATACGATAGGATAGAGGATTGGATAGGGGATTGGATAGGATAGAGGATAGGATAGGATAGAGGATAGATGATATTATAGGATAGAGGATAGGATATGATAGAGGATACGATATTATAGAGGATAGGACAGGATAGAGGATAGGATAGGATAGAGGATAGGATAGGATAGAGGATAGGATAGGATAGAGGATAGGATAGGATAGAGGATAGGATAGGATAGAGGATAGGATAGGATAGAGGATAGGATAGGATAGAGGATAGGATAGGATAGAGGATAGATGATATTATAGGATAGAGGATAGAATATGATAGAGGTTACGATATTATAGAGGATACGATAGCATAGAGGATAGGATAGGGGATTGGATAGGATAGAGGACAGGAGACGATAGAGATTGGATAGGATAGATGATATAATAGGAAAGAGGATAGGATATGATAGAGGATACGATATTATAGAGGATAGGACAGGATAGAGGATAGGATAGGATAGAGGATAGGATAGGATAGAGGATAGGATAGGATAGGATAGAGGATAGGATAGGATAGAGGATAGGATAGGATAGAGGATAGGATAGGATAGAGGATAGATGATATTATAGGATAGAGGATAGAATATGATAGAGGTTACGATATTATAGAGGATACGATAGCATAGAGGATAGGATAGGGGATTGGATAGGATAGAGGACAGGACACGATAGAGGATAAGATAGGGGATTTGATAGAATAGAGGACAGGAGACGATAGAGAATAGGATATGATAGAGGATAGGATAGGATAGAGGATAGGATAGGATAGAGGATAGGATAGGGGATTGGATAGGATAGAGGATAGGAGACGATGGGGGATAGGATAGGATGTAGGGTTGGATAGGATAGAGGATATGATAGGATAGAGGATAGGGTAGGGGATTGGATAGGATAGAGGATAGGAGACGATGGAGGATAGGATAGGAGAGAAGATAGGATAGGATAGAGGATAGGATAGGATAGAGGATAGGATAGGATAGGATTGAGGATAGGATAGGATAGAGGATAGGACAGGATTGAGGATAGGATAGGATAGAGGATAGGATAGGATAGAGGATAGGTTGGGGATTGGATAGGATAGAGGACAGGAGACGATAGAAGATAAGATAGGGGATTGGATAGGATAGAGGGCAGGTGACGATAGAGGATAAGATAGGGGATTTGCTAGGATAGAGGACAGGGGACGATAGAGATTGGATAGGATAGAGGATAGGATAGGATAGAGTATAGGATAGGATAGATGATATTATAGGATAGAGGATAGAATATGATAGAGGTTACGATATTATAAAGGATACGATAGGATAGAGGATAGGATAGGGGATTGGATAGGATAGAGGACAGGACACGATAGAGGATAAGATAGGGGATTTGATAGAATAGAGGACAGGAGACGATAGAGAGTAGGATATGATAGAGGATAGGATAGGATAGAGGATAGGATAGGATAGAGGATAGGATAGGGGATTGGATAGGATAAAGGATAGGAGACGATGGGGGATAGGATAGGATGTAGGATTGGATAGGATAGAGGATATGATAGGATAGAGGATAGGGTAGGGGATTGGATAGGATAGAGGATAGGAGACGATGGAGGATAGGATAGGAGAGAGGATAGGATACGATAGAGGATAGGATAGGATAGAGCAGACGATAGAGGATAGGATAGGATCGAGGATAGGATAGGGGATTGGATAGGATAGAGGATAGGAGACGATGGAGGACAGGATAGGATAGAGGATAGGATAGGATAGAGGATTGGATAAGATAGAGGATAGGTTAGGATAGAGGATATGATACGAAAGCGGATAGGATATAATGGAGTATACGATAGTAATGAGGATAGGATAGCGTTGAGGATAGGATAGGATAGAGGATAGGATAGGATAGAGGATAGGTTAGGATAGAGGATAGGATAGGATACAGGATAGGATAGGATAGAGGATAGGATAGGATAGAGGATAGGATAGGATAGAGTATAGGATAGGATAGAGGATAGGATAGGATAGAGGATAGGATAGAGGATTGGATAGGATAGAGGACAGGAGACGATATAAGATGAAATAGGGGATTGGATAGGATAGGGGATAGGATAGGATAGAGGATAGGATAGGGGATTGGATAGGATAGAGGATAGGATAGGATAGAGGATAGGATAGAGGATTGGATAGGATAGAGGATAGGAGACGATGGAGGATAGGATAGGATAGAGGATAGGATAGGATAGAGGGTTGGATAGTATAAAGGATAGGTGAGGATAGAGAATAGGATAGCATTGAGGATAGGATAGGATAGTGGGTAGGATAGGATAGAGCAGACGATAGAGGATAGGATAGGATCGAGGTTAGGATAGGGGATTGGATATGATAGAGGATAGGAGACGATGGAGGATAGGATAGGATAGAGGATAGGATAGGATAGAGGATTGGATAGGATAGAGGATAGGATAGGATAGAGGATAGGATAGGATAGAGGATAGGATAGGATAGAGGATAGGATAGGATAGAGGATATGATAGGATAGAGGATAGGATAGGATAGAGGATAGGATAGGATAGAGGATAGGATAGGATAGAGGATAGGATAGGATAGAGGATAGGATAGGATAGAGGATAGGATAGAGGATTGGTTAGTATAAAGGATAGGAGAGGATAGAGGATAGGATAGGATAGAGGATAGGATAGAGGATAGGATAGGATAGAGGATATGATAGAGGATAGGATAGAGGATTGGATAGGATAGAGGATATTATAGGATAGAGGATATGATACGATAGCGGATAGGATATAATGGAGTATAGGATAGTAATGAGGATAGGATAGCGTTGAGGATTGGATAGGATAGAGGATATTATAGGATAGAGGATATGATACGATAGCGGATAGGATATAATGGAGTATAGGATAGTAATGAGGATAGGATAGCGTTGAGGATAGGATAGGATAGAGGATAGGTTAGGATAGAGGATAGGATAGGATAGAGGATAGGATAGGATAGAGGATAGGATAGGATAGAGGATAGGTTAGGATAGAGGATAGGATACGATAGAGGATAGGATAGGATAGAGGATAGGATAGGATAGAGGATAGGATAGGCTAGAGGATAGGATAGGATAGAGGATAGGATAGAGGATAGGATAGGATAGAGGATAGGATAGAGGATAGGATAGAGGATTGGATAGGATAGAGGATATTATAGGATAGAGGATATGAGAGGATAGCGGATAGGATATAATGGAGTATAGGATAGTAATGAGGATAGGATAGCGTTGAGGATTGGATAGGATAGAGGATATTATAGGATAGAGGATATGATACGATAGCGGATAGGATATAATGGAGTATAGGATAGTAATGAGGATAGGATAGCGTTGAGGATAGGATAGGATAGAGGATAGGTTAGGATAGAGGATAGGATAGGATAGAGGATAGGATAGGATAGAGGATAGGATAGGATAGAGGATAGGTTAGGATAGAGGATAGGATACGATAGAGGATAGGATAGGATAGAGGATAGGATAGGATAGAGTATAGAATAGGATAGAGCATAGGATAGGATAGGATTGAGGGTAGGATAGGATAGAGGATAGGATAGGATAGAGGATAGGATAGGGGATTGGATAGGATAGAGGAAAGGAGACGATAGAGATTGGATAGGATAGATGATATTATAGGAAAGAGGATAGGATATGATAGAGGATACGATATTATAGAGGATAGGACAGGATAGAGGATAGGATAGGATAGAGGATAGGATAGGATAGAGGATAGGATAGGGGATTGGATAGGATAGAGGATAGGAGACGATGGAGGATAGGATAGGATAGAGGATTGGATAGGGTAGAGGATTGGATACTATAAAGGATAGGTGAGGATAGAGAATAGGATAGCATTGAGGATAGGATAGGATAGTGGATAGGATAGGATAGAGCAGACGATAGAGGATAGGATAGGATAGAGGATAGGGTAGGGGATTGGATAGGATAGAGGATAGGATAGGGTAGGGGATTGGATAGGATAGAGGATAGGATAGGGTAGATGATATTATAGGCAAGAGGATAGGATATGATAGAGGATACGATATTATAGAGGATAGGATAGGATAGAGGATAGGATAGGATAGAGGATAGGATAGGATAGAGGATAGGATAGGATAGAGGATAGGATAGGATAGAGGATAGGATAGGATAGAAGATAGGATAGGATAGAGGATAGGATAGGATAGAGGATACGATAGGATAGAGGATAGGATAGGATAGAGGATAGGATAGGATACAGGATAGGATAGGATAGAGGATAGGATAGGATAGAGGATAGGATAGGATAGAGGATAGGATAGAGGATTGGTTAGTATAAAGGATAGGAGAGGATAGAGGATAGGATAGGATTGAGGATAGGATAGGATAGAGGATAGGATAGGATAGAGGATAGGATAGGATAGAGGATAGGATAGGATAGAGGATAGGATAGGATAGAGGTTAGGATAGGATAGAGGATAGGATAGTATAAAGGATAGGTGAGGATAGAGAATAGGATAGCATTGAGGATAGAATAGGATAGTGGATAGGATAGGATAGAGCAGACAATAGAGGATAGGATAGGATAGAGGATGGGATAGGATAGGATAGAGGATAGGATAGGATAGAGGATAGGATAGGATAGAGGATAGGATAGGATAGAGGATAGGATAGGATAGAGGATAGGATAGGATAGAGGATAGGATAGCATAGAGGATAGGATAGGATAGAGGATAGGATAGGATAGAGGATAGGATAGGATAGAAGATTGGATAGGATGGAGGATAGGATAGGATAGAGGATAGGATAGGATAGAGGATAGGATAGGATAGAGGATAGGATAGGATACAGGATAGGATAGGATAGAGGATAGGATAGGATAGAGGATAGGATAGGATAGAGGATAGGATAGAGGATTGGTTAGTATAAAGGATAGGAGAGGATAGAGGATAGGATAGGATTGAGGATAGGATAGGATAGAGGATAGGATAGGATAGAGGATAGGATAGGATAGAGGATAGGATAGGATAGAGGATAGGATAGGATAGAGGTTAGGATAGGATAGAGGATAGGATAGGATAGGATAGGATAGAGGATAGGATAGGATAGAGGCTAGGATAGTATAGAGGATAGGATAGGATAGAGGATAGGATAGAGGATAGGATAGAGGATAGGATAGAGGATAGGATAGAGGATATGATAGGATAGCGGATAGGATATAATGGAGTATAGGATAGGAATGAGGATAGGATAGGGTTCAGGATAGGATAGGATAGAGGATAGGATAAGATAGAGGATAGGTTAGGATAGAGGATATGATAGAGGATAGGATAGCGGATTGGATAGGATAGAGGATATTATAGGATAGAGGATATGATACGATAGCGGATAGGATATAATGGAGTATAGGATAGTAATGAGGATAGGATAGCGTTGAGGATAGGATAGGATAGAGGATAGGATAGGATAGAGGATAGGTTAGGATAGAGGATAGGATAGGATAGAGGATAGGATAGGATAGAGGATAGGATAGGATAGAGGATAGGATAGGATAGGATAGAGGATAGGATAGGATAGAGGATAGGATAGGATAGAGGATAGGATAGCATAGAGGATAGGATAGGATAGAGGATAGGATAGGATAGAGGATAGGATAGGATAGAAGATTGGATAGGATGGAGGATAGGATAGGATAGAGGATAGGATAGGATAGAGGATAGGATAGGATAGAGGATAGGATAGGATACAGGATAGGATAGGATAGAGGATAGGATAGGATAGAGGATAGGATAGGATAGAGGATAGGATAGAGGATTGGTTAGTATAAAGGATAGGAGAGGATAGAGGATAGGATAGGATTGAGGATAGGATAGGATAGAGGATAGGATAGGATAGAGGATAGGATAGGATAGAGGATAGGATAGGATAGAGGATAGGATAGGATAGAGGTTAGGATAGGATAGAGGATAGGATAGGATAGGATAGGATAGAGGATAGGATAGGATAGAGGCTAGGATAGTATAGAGGATAGGATAGGATAGAGGATAGGATAGAGGATAGGATAGAGGATAGGATAGAGGATAGGATAGAGGATATGATAGGATAGCGGATAGGATATAATGGAGTATAGGATAGGAATGAGGATAGGATAGGGTTCAGGATAGGATAGGATAGAGGATAGGATAAGATAGAGGATAGGTTAGGATAGAGGATATGATAGAGGATAGGATAGCGGATTGGATAGGATAGAGGATATTATAGGATAGAGGATATGATACGATAGCGGATAGGATATAATGGAGTATAGGATAGTAATGAGGATAGGATAGCGTTGAGGATAGGATAGGATAGAGGATAGGATAGGATAGAGGATAGGTTAGGATAGAGGATAGGATAGGATAGAGGATAGGATAGGATAGAGGATAGGATAGGATAGAGGATAGGATAGGATAGAGGATAGGATAGGATAGACGATAGGATAGAGGATAGGATAGGATAGAGGATAGGATAGAGGATAGGATAGAGGATAGGATAGAGGATTGGATAGGATAGAGGATATTGTAGGATAGAGGATATGATAGGATAGCGGATAGGATATAATGGAGTATAGGATAGGAATGAGGATAGGATAGCGTTGAGGATAGGATAGGATAGGGGATAGGATAGGATAGAGGGTAGGTTAGGATAGAGGATAGGATAGGATAGAGGATAGGATAGGAAAGAGGATAGGATAGGATAGAGGATAGGTTAGGATAGAGGATTGGATAGTATAAAGGATAGGTGAGGATAGAGAATAGGATAGCATTGAGGATAGGATAGGATAGTGGATAGGATATGATAGAGCAGACGATAGAGGATAGGATAGGATAGAGGATGGGATAGGATAGAGGATAGGATAGGATAGAGGATAGGATAGGATAGAGGATAGGATAGGATAGGACAGAGGATAGGATAGGGGATTGGATAGGATAGAGGACAGGAGACGATAGAGGATAGTATAGGATAGAGGATAGGATAGGATAGATGATATTATAGGAAAGAGGATAGAATATGATATAGGATACGATATTATAGAGGATAGGATAGGATAGAGGATAGGATCGGATAGATGATAGGATAGGGGATTGGATAGGATAGAGGATAGGAGACGATGGAGGATAGGATAGGATAGAGGATAGGATAGGATAGAGGATAGGATAGAGGATTGGTTAGTATAGAGGATAGGAGAGGATAGAGGATATGATAGGATTGAGGATAGGATAGGATAGAGGATAGGATAGGATAGAGGATAGGATAGGATAGAGGATAGGATAGGATAGAGGATAGGATAGGATAGAGGATAGGATAGGATAGAGTATAGAATAGGAAAGAGCATAGGATAGGATATGATGGAGGATAGGATAGGATAGAGGATAGGATAGGATAGAGGATAGGTTGGGGATTGGATAGGATAGAGGACAGGAGACGATAGAAGATAAGATAGGGGATTGGATAGGATAGAGGGCAGGTGACGATAGAGGATAAGATAGGGGATTTGCTAGGATAGAGGACAGGGGACGATAGAGGATAGTATAGGATAGAGGATAGGATAGGATAGATGATATTATAGGAAAGAGGATAGAATATGATATAGGATACGATATTATAGAGGATAGGATAGGATAGAGGATAGGATAGGATAGAGGATAGGATAGGATAGATGATATTATAGGATAGAGGATAGAATATGATAGAGGATACGATATTATACAGGATACGATAGGATAGAGGATTGGATAGGGGATTGGATAGGATAGAGGATAGGAGACGATAGAGGATAGGATAGGATAGAGGATAGGATAGGATAGAGGATAGGATAGGATAGAGGATGGGATAGGATAGAGGATAGGATAGGATAGAGGATAGGATAGGATAGAGGATAGGATAGGATAGGACAGAGGATAGGATAGGGGATTGGATAGGATAGAGGACAGGAGACGATAGAGGATAAGATAGGGGATTTGCTAGGATAGAGGACAGGGGACGATAGAGATTGGATAGGATAGATGATATTATATGATACAGGATAGGATAGGATAGAGAATAGGATAGGGGATTGGATAGGATAGAGGATAGGAGACGATGGAAGATAGGATAGGATGTAGGATTGGATAGGATAGAGGATAGGATGCGATAGAAGATAGGATAGGATAGAGGATAGGATAGGCTAGAGGATAGGATAGGATAGAGGATAGGATAGGGTAGAGGATAGGATAGGATAGAGGATAGGATAGGATAGAGGATAGGATAGGATAGAGGATAGGATAGCATAGCGGATAGGATAGGATGTAGGATTGGATAGGATAGAGGATAGGATGCGATAGAGGATAGAATAGGAAAGAGCATAGGATAGGATAGGATAGAGGATAGGATAGCATAGCGGATAGGATAGGATGTAGGATTGGATAGGATAGAGGATAGGATAGGATAGAGGATAGGATAGGATAGAATATCGGATAGGATAGTACAGAGGATAGGATAGGGGATTGGATAGGATAGAGGACAGGAGACGATAGAGGATAGTATAGGATAGAGGATATGATAGGATAGATGATATTATAGGAAAGAGGATAGATTATGATATAGGATACGATATTATAGAGGACAGGATAGGATAGAGGATAGGATCGGATAGAGGATAGGATAGGGGATTGGATAGGATAGAGGATAGGAGACGATGGAGGATAGGATAGGATGTAGGATTGGATAGGATAGAGGATAGGATAGGATAGAGGATAGGGTAGGGGATTGGATAGGATAGAGGATAGGAGACGATGGAGGATAGGATAGGATAGAGGATAGGATAGGATAGAGGATAGGATAGAGGATTGGTTAGTATAAAGGATAGGAGAGGATAGAGGATATGATAGGATTGAGGATAGGATAGGATAGAGGATAGGATATGATAGAGGATAGAATAGGATAGAGGATAGGATAGGATAGAGGATAGGATAGGATAGAGGATAGGATAGGATAGAGGATAGGCTAGGATAGAGGATAGGATAGGATAGAGGATAGGATAGGATAGAGTATAGGATAGGACAGAGCATAGGATAGGATAGAGTATAGAATAGGAAAGAACATAGGATAGGATAGGATTGAGGATAGGATAGGATAGAGGATAGGACAGGATAGGGGATTGGATAGGATAGAGGATAGGATAGAGGATTGGTTAGTATAAAGGATAGGAGAGGATAGAGGATATGATAGGATTGAGGATAGGATAGGATAGAGGATAGGATATGATAGAGGATAGGATAGGATAGAGGATAGGATAGGATAGAGGATAGGATAGGATAGAGGATAGGATAGAGGATGGGATAGAGGATAGGATAGAGGATTGGATAGGATAGAGGATATTATAGGATAGAGGATATGATAGGATAGCGGATAGGATATAATGGAGTATAGGATAGGAATGAGGATAGGATATCGTTGAGGATAGGATAGGATAGAGGATAGGATAGGATAGAGGGTAGGTTAGGATAGAGGATAGGATAGGATAGAGGATAGGATAGGAAAGAGGATAGGATAGGATAGAGGATAGGTTAGGATAGAGGATTGGATAGTATAAAGGATAGGTGAGGATAGAGAATAGGATAGCATTGAGGATAGGATAGGATAGTGGATAGAATAGGATAGAGCAGACGATAGAGGATAGGATAGGATAGAGGATAGGGTAGGAGATTGGATAGGATAGAGGATACGATAGGGTAGATGATATCATAGGCAAGAGGATAGGATATGATAGAGGATACGATATTATAGAGGATAGGATAGGATAGAGAATAGGATAGGATAGAGGATAGGTTAGGATAGAGTATAGGATAGGATAGAGGATAGGATAGCATAGAGGATAGGATAGGATAGAGGATATTATAGGATAGAGGATAGGATAGGATAGAGGATACGATAGGATAGGATAGAGGATAGGATAGGATAGAGGATAGGATAGGATAGAGGATAGGATAGGATAGGATAGAGGATAGGATAGGATAGGATAGAGGATAGGATAGGATAGAGGATCGGATAGGATAGAGGATAGGATAGGATAGAGGATAGGATAGGATAGAGGATAGGATAGGATAGAGGATAGGATAGAGGATAGGATAGAGGATTGGATAGGATAGAGGATATGATAGGATAGCGGATAGGATATAATGGAGTATAGGATAGGAATGAGGATAGAATAGGGTTCAGGATAGGATAGGATAGAGGATAGGATAGGATAGAGGATAGGTTAGGATAGATCATAGGATAGGATAGAGGATAGGATAGGATAGAGGATAGGATAGGATAGAGGATAGGATAGAATAGAGGATAGGATAGGATAGAGGATAGGATAGGATAGAGGATAGGATAGGATAGAGGATGGGATAGGATAGAGGATAGGATATAATGGAGTATAGGATAGGAATGAGGATAGGATAGGGTTGAGGATATTATAGGATAGAGGTTAGGATAGTGTAGAGAATAGGATAGGATAGAGGATAGGATAGGATAGAGGATAGGATAGGATAGAGGATAGGATAGGATAGAGGATAGGATAGGATAGAGGATAGGATAGGATAGAGGATAGGATAGGATAGAGGATAGGATAGGATAGGATAGAGGATAGGATAGGATAGAGGATAGGATAGAGGATTGGTTAGTATAAAGGATAGGAGAGGATAGAGGATAGGATAGGATAGAGGATAGGATAGAGGATAGGATAGGATAGAGGATAGGATAGGATAGAGGATAGGATAGGATAGAGGATAGGATAGGATAGAGGATAGGATAGGATAGAGGATAGGATAGGATAGAGGATAGGATAGGATAGAGGATAGGATAGAGGATAGGATAGAGGATAGGATGGGATAGAGGATAGGATAGGATAGAGGATAGGATAGGATAGAGGATAGGATAGGATAGAGGATAGGATAGGATAGAGGATAGGATAGAGGATAGGATAGAGGATTGGCTAGGATAGAGGATATTATAGGATAGAGGATATGATGGGATAGCGGATAGGATATAATGGAGTATAGGATAGGAATGAGGATAGGATAGCGTTGAGGATAGGATAGGATAGAGGATAGGATAGGATAGAGGATAGGATAGGATAGAGGATAGGATAGGATAGAGGATAGGATAGGATAGGATAGAGGATAGGATAGAGGATAGGATAGGATAGAGGATAGGATAGAGGATGGGATAGAGGATAGGATAGAGGATGGGATAGAGGATAGGATAGAGGATTGGATAGGATAGAGGATATGATAGAGGATAGGATAGAGGATTGGATAGGATAGAGGATATTATAGGATAGAGGATATGATACGATAGCGGATAGGATATAATGGAGTATAGGATAGTAATGAGGATAGGATAGCGTTGAGGATAGGATAGGATAGAGGATAGGATAGGATAGAGGATAGGTTAGGATAGAGGATAGGATAGGATAGAGGATAGGATAGGATAGAGGATAGGATA
Source organism: Halictus rubicundus (assembly GCF_050948215.1). Lineage (NCBI taxonomy): Eukaryota > Metazoa > Arthropoda > Insecta > Hymenoptera > Halictidae > Halictus > Halictus rubicundus. Next base: position 248,228 of record NW_027488690.1, read on the forward strand.
GGATAGAGGATAGGATAGGATAGAGGATAGGATAGAGGATGGGATAGAGGATAGGATAGAGGATGGGATAGAGGATAGGATAGAGGATTGGATAGTATAGAGGATAGGATAGGAAAGAGGATAGGATAGGATAGAGGATTGGATAGGATAGAGGATATTATAGGATAGAGGATATGATACGATAGCGGATAGGATATAATGGAGTATAGGATAGTAATGAGGATAGGATAGCGTTGAGGATAGGATAGGATAGAGGATAGGATAGGATAGAGAATAGGATAGGATAGAGGATAGGTTAGGATAGAGTATAGGATAGGATAGAGGATAGGATAGCATAGAGGATACGATAGGTTAGAGGATAGGATAGGATAGAGGATAGGATAGGATAGAGGATACGATAGGATAGGATAGAGGATAGGATAGGATAGAGGATAGGATACGATAGAGGATAGGATAGGATAGGATAGAGGATAGGATAGGATAGAGGATAGGATAGGATAGAGGATAGGATAGGATAGAGGATCGGATAGGATAGAGGATAGGATAGGATAGAGGATAGGATAGAGGATTGGTTAGTATAAAGGATAGGAGAGGATAGAGGATAGGATAGGATTGAGGATAGGATAGGATAGAGGATAGGATAGGATAGAGCATAGGATAGGATAGGATTGAGGGTAGGATAGGATAGAGGATAGGATAGGATAGAGGATAGGATAGAGGATAGGATAGAGGATAGGTTAGGATAGAGGATATGTTAGGATAGAGGATAGGATAGGATAGAGGATAGGATACGATAGGATAGAGGATAGGATAGAATAGAGGATAGGATAGGATAGAGGATAGTATAGGATAGAGGATAGGATAGGATAGAGGATGGGATAGGATAGAGGATAGGATATAATGGAGTATAGGATAGGAATGAGGATAGGATAGGGTTGAGGATAGGATAGGATAGAGGTTAGGATAGTGTAGAGAATAGGATAGGATAGAGGATAGGATAGGATAGAGGATAGGATAGGATAGAGGATAGGATAGGATAGAGGATAGGATAGAGGATAGGATAGGATAGAGGATATGATAGAGGATAGGATAGACGATTGGATAGGATAGAGGATATTATCGGATAGAGGATATGATACGATAGCGGATAGGATATAATGGAGTATACGATAGTAATGAGGATAGGATAGCGTTGAGGATAGGATAGGATAGAGGATAGGATAGGATAGAGGATAGGATAGGATAGAGGATAGGATAGGATAGAGGATAGGATAGAGGATAGGATAGAGGATAGGTTAGGATAGAGGATAGGTTAGGATAGAGGATAGGATAGGATAGAGGATAGGATAGGATAGAGGATAGGATAGGATAGAGGATAGGATAGAATAGAGGATAGGATAGGATAGAGGATAGTATAGGATAGAGGATAGGATAGGATAGAGGATGGGATAGGATAGAGGATAGGATATAATGGAGTATAGGATAGGAATGAGGATAGGATAGGGTTGAGGATAGGATAGGATAGAGGTTAGGATAGTGTAGAGAATAGGATAGGATAGAGGATAGGATAGGATAGAGGATAGGATAGGATAGAGGATAGGATAGGATAGAGGATAGGATAGGATAGAGGATAGGATAGGATAGAGGATAGGATAGGATAGAGGATAGGATAGGATAGAGGATAGGATAGGATAGAGGATAGGATAGGATAGAGGATAGGATAGGATAGAGGATAGGATAGGATAGAGGATAGGATAGGATAGAGGATAGGATAGGATAGAGGATAGGATAGGATAGAGGATAGGATAGGATAGAGGATAGGATAGGATAGAGGATAGGATAGGATAGAGGATAGGATAGGATAGAGGATAGGATAGAGGATTGGCTAGGATAGAGGATATTATAGGATAGAGGATATGATGGGATAGCGGATAGGATAGCGTTGAGGTTAGGATAGGATAGAGGATAGGATAGCGTTGAGGTTAGGATAGGATAGAGGATAGGATAGGATAGAGGATAGGATAGGATAGAGGATAGGATAGGATAGAGGATAGGATAGGATAGAGGATAGGATAGGATAGAGGATAGGATAGGATAGAGGATAGGATAGGATAGAGGATAGGATAGAGGATAGGATAGAGGATTGGTTAGGATAGAGGATATTATAGGATAGAGGATATGATGGGATAGCGGATAGGATAGCGTTGAGGTTAGGATAGGATAGAGGATAGGATAGGATAGAGGATAGGATAGGATAGGATAGAGGATAGGATAGGATAGAGGATAGGATAGGATAGAGGATAGGATAGGATAGAGGATAGGATAGGATAGAGGATAGGATAGGATAGAGGATAGGATAGGATAGAGGATAGGATAGGATAGAGGATAGGATAGGATAGGATAGAGGATAGGATAGAGGATTGGTTAGTATAAAGGATAGGAGAGGATAGAGGATAGGATAGGATAGAGGATAGGATAGAGGATAGGATAGGATAGAGGATATGATAGAGGATAGGATAGAGGATTGGATAGGATAGAGGATATTATAGGATAGAGGCTATGATACGATAGCGGATAGGATATAATGGAGTATAGGATAGTAATGAGGATGGGATAGCGTTGAGGATAGGATAGGATAGAGGATAGGATAGGATAGAGGATAGGTTAGGATAGAGGATAGGATAGGATAGAGGATAGGATAGGATAGAGGATAGGATAGGATAGAGGATAGGATAGGATAGAGGATAGGATAGCGGATGGGATAGAGGATAGGATAGAGGATGGGATAGAGGATAGGATAGAGGATTGGATAGGATAGAGGATAGGATAGGAAAGAGGATAGGATAGGATAGAGGATTGGATAGGATAGAGGATATTATAGGATAGAGGATATGATACGATAGCGGATAGGATATAATGGAGTATAGGATAGTAATGAGGATAGGATAGCGTTGAGGATAGGATACGATAGAGGATAGGATAGGATAGAGAATAGGATAGGATAGAGGATAGGTTAGGATAGAGTATAGGATAGGATAGAGGATAGGATAGCATAGAGGATACGATAGGTTAGAGGATAGGATAGGATAGAGGATAGGATAGGATAGAGGATACGATAGGATAGGATAGAGGATAGGATAGGATAGAGGATAGGATACGATAGAGGATAGGATAGGATAGGATAGAGGATAGGATAGGATAGAGGATAGGATAGGATAGAGGATAGGATAGGATAGAGGATCGGATAGGATAGAGGATAGGATAGGTTAGAGGATAGGATAGGATAGAAGATAGGATAGGATAAAGGATAGGATAGGATAGAGGATAGGATAGGATAGAGGATAGGATAGGATAGAGGATAGGATAGGATAGAGGATAGGATAGGATAGAGGATAGGATGGGATAGAGGATAGGATAGAGGATTGGTTAGTATAAAGGATAGGAGAGGATAGAGGATAGGATAGGATTGAGGATAGGATAGGATAGAGGATAGGATAGGATAGAGCATAGGATAGGATAGGATTGAGGGTAGGATAGGATAGAGGATAGGATAGGATAGAGGATAGGATAGGATAGAGGATAGGATAGAGGATAGGATAGGATAGAGGATATGATAGAGGATAGGATAGACGATTGGATAGGATAGAGGATATTATAGGATAGAGGATATGATACGATAGCGGATAGGATATAATGGAGTATACGATAGTAATGAGGATAGGATAGCGTTGAGGATAGGATAGGATAGAGGATAGGATAGGATAGAGGATAGGATAGGATAGAGGATAGGTTAGGATAGAGGATAGGATAGGATAGAGGATAGGATAGGATAGAGGATAGGATAGGATAGAGGATAGGATAGGTTAGAGGATAGGATAGGATAGAGGATAGGATAGAGGATAGGATAGAGGATAGGTTAGGATAGAGGATAGGTTAGGATAGAGGATAGGATAGGATAGAGGATGGGATAGGATAGAGGATAGGATAGGATAGAGGATAGGATAGAATAGAGGATAGGATAGGATAGAGGATAGGATAGGATAGAGGATAGGATAGGATAGAGGATGGGATAGGATAGAGGATAGGATATAATGGAGTATAGGATAGGAATGAGGATAGGATAGGGTTGAGGATAGGATAGGATAGAGGTTAGGATAGTGTAGAGAATAGGATAGGATAGAGGATAGGATAGGATAGAGGATAGGATAGGATAGAGGATAGGATAGGATAGAGGATAGGATAGGATAGAGGATAAGATAGGATAGAGGATAGGATAGGATAGAGGACAGGATAGGATAGAGGTTAGGATAGTGTAGAGAATAGGATAGGATAGAGGATAGGATAGGATAGAGGATAGGATAGAGGATTGTTTAGTATAAAGGATAGGAGAGGATAGAGGATAGGATAGGATAGAGGATAGGATAGAGGATAGGATAGAGGATAGGATAGGATAGAGGATATGATAGAGGATAAGATAGAGGATTGGATAGGATAGAGGATATTATAGGATAGAGGATATGATACGATAGCTGATAGGATATAATGGAGTATAGGATAGTAATGAGGATAGGATAGCGTTGAGGATAGGAGAGGATAGAGGATAGGATAGGATAGAGGATAGGATAGGAAAGAGGATAGGATAGGATAGAGGATAGGTTAGGATAGAGGATTGGATAGTATAAAGGATAGGTGAGGATAGAGAATAGGATAGCATTGTGGATAGGATAGGATAGTGGATAGGATAGGATAGAGCAGACGATAGAGGATAGGATAGGATAGAGCAGACGATAGAGGATAGGATAGGATAGAGCAGACGATAGAGGATAGGATAGGATAGAGGATAGGGTAGGAGATTGGATAGGATAGAGGATAGGATAGGGTAGATGATATTATAGGCAAGAGGATAGGATAGGATAGAGGATAGGATAGAGGATTGGTTAGTATAAAGGATAGGAGAGGATAGAGGATAGGATAGGATAGAGGATAGGATAGAGGATAGGATAGGATAGAGGATATGATAGAGGATAAGATAGAGGATTGGATAGGATAGAGGATATTATAGGATAGAGGATATGATACGATAGCTGATAGGATATAATGGAGTATAGGATAGTAATGAGGATAGGATAGCGTTGAGGATAGGATAGGATAGAGGATAGGATAGGATAGAGGATAGGTTAGGATAGAGGATAGGATAGGATAGAGGATAGGATAGGGATAGAGGATAGGATAGAGGATAGGATAGGATAGAGGATATGATAGAGGATAAGATAGAGGATTGGATAGGATAGAGGATATTATAGGATAGAGGATATGATACGATAGCTGATAGGATATAATGGAGTATAGGATAGTAATGAGGATAGGATAGCGTTGAGGATAGGATAGGATAGAGGATAGGATAGGATAGAGGATAGGTTAGGATAGAGGATAGGATAGGATAGAGGATAGGATAGGATAGAGGATAGGATAGGATAGAGGATAGGATAGGATAGAGGATAGGATAGGATAGAGGATAGGATAGAGGATAGGATAGAGGATAGGATAGGATAGAGGATAGGATAGAGGATAGGATAGGATAGAGGATAGGATAGAGGATAGGATAGAGGATTGGATAGGATAGAGGATATTATAGGATAGAGGATATGATGGGATAGCGGATAGGATATAATGGAGTATAGGATAGGAATGAGGATAGGATAGCGTTGAGGATAGGATAGGATAGAGGATAGGATAGGATAGAGGATAGGTTAGAATAGAGGATATGATAGGATAGAGGATAGGATAGGAAAGAGGATAGGATAGGATAGAGGATAGGTTAGGATAGAGGATTGGATAGTATAAAGGATAGGTGAGGATAGAGAATAGGATAGGATAGAGGATAGGATAGGATAGAGGATAGGTTAGGATAGAGGATAGGATAGGATAGAGGATAGGATAGGATAGAGGATAGGATAGGATAGAGGATAGGATAGGATAGAGGATAGGATAGGATAGAGGATAGGATAGAGGATAGGATAGGATAGAGGATAGGATAGGATAGAGGATAGGATAGGATAGAGGATAGGATAGGATAGAGGATAGGATAGGATAGAGGATAGGATAGGATAGAGGATAGGATAGGATAGAGGATAGGATAGGATAGAGGATAGGATAGGATAGATGATAGGATAGGATAGAGGATAGGATAGGATAGAGGATAGGATAGGATAGAGGATAGGATAGAGGATAGGATAGAGGATTGGATAGGATAGAGGATATTATAGGATAGTGGATATGATGGGATAGCGGATAGGATATAATGGAGTATAGGATAGGAATGAGGATAGGATAGCGTTGAGGATAGGATAGGATAGAGGATAGGATAGGATAGAGGATATGATAGGACAGAGGATAGGATAGGATAGAGGATAGGATAGGATAGAGGATAGGATAGAGGATGGGATAGAGGATAGGATAGAGGATGGGATAGAGGATAGGATAGAGGATTGGATAGGATAGAGGATATTATAGGATAGCGGATAGGATATAATGGAGTATAGGATAGGAATGAGGATAGGATAGCGTTGAGGATAGGATAGGATAGAGGATAGAATAGGATAGAGGGTAGGTTATGATAGAGGATAGGATAGGATAGAGGATAGGATAGGAAAGAGGATAGGATAGGATAGAGGATAGGTTAGGATAGAGGATTGGATAGTATAAAGGATAGGTGAGGATAGAGAATAGGATAGCATTGAGGATAGGATAGGATAGTGGATAGGATAGGATAGAGCAGACGATAGAGGATAGGATAGGATAGAGGATAGGGTAGGAGATTGGATAGGATAGAGGATACGATAGGGTAGATGATATCATAGGCAAGAGGATAGGATATGATAGAGGATACGATATTATAGAGGATAGGATAGGATAGAGAATAGGATAGGATAGAGGATAGGTTAGGATAGAGTATAGGATAGGATAGAGGATAGGATAGCATAGAGGATAGGATAGGATAGAGGATAGGATAGGATAGAGGATAGGATAGGATAGAGGATACGATAGGATAGGATAGAGGATAGGATAGGATAGAGGATAGGATAGGATAGAGGATAGGATAGGATAGAGGATAGGATAGGATAGGATAGAGGATAGGATAGGATAGAGGATAGGATAGGATAGAGGATAGGATAGGATAGAGGATAGGATAGGATAGAGGATCGGATAGGATAGAGGATAGGATAGGATAGAGGATAGGATAGGATAGAAGATAGGTTAGGATAGAGGATAGGATAGGATAGAGGATAGGATAGGATAGAGGATAGGATAGGATAGAGGATAGGATAGAGGATAGGATAGAGGATTGGATAGGATAGAGGATATTATAGGATAGAGGATATGATGGGATAGCGGATAGGATATAATGGAGTATAGGATAGGAATGAGGATAGGATAGCGTTGAGGATAGGATAGGATAGAGGATAGGATAGGATAGAGGATATGATAGGACAGAGGATAGGATAGGATAGAGGATAGGATAGGATAGAGGATAGGATAGGATAGAGGATAGGATAGGATAGAGGATAGGATAGGATAGGATAGAGGATAGGATAGAGGATTGGTTAGTATAAAGGATAGGAGAGGATAGAGGATAGGATAGGATAGAGGATAGGATAGGATAGAGGATAGGATAGGATAGAGGATAGGAAAGGATAGAGGATAGGATAGGATAGAGGATAGGATAGGATAGAGGATAGGATAGGATAGAGGACAGGATAGGATAGAGGTTAGGATAGTGTAGAGAATAGGATAGGATAGAGGATAGGATAGGATAGAGGATAGGATAGAGGATTGTTTAGTATAAAGGATAGGAGAGGATAGAGGATAGGATAGGATAGAGGATAGGATAGAGGATAGGATAGAGGATAGGATAGGATAGAGGATAGGATAGGATAGAGGATAGGATAGGATAGAGGATAGGATAGGATAGAGGATAGGATAGGATAGAGGATAGGATAGGATAGAGGATAGGATAGGATAGAGGATAGGATAGGATAGAGGATAGGATAGGATAGAGGATAGGATAGGATAGAGGATAGGATAGGATAGAGGATAGGATAGGATAGAGGATAGGATAGAGGATTGGCTAGGATAGAGGATATTATAGGATAGAGGATATGATGGGATAGCGGATAGGATAGCGTTGAGGTTAGGATAGGATAGAGGATAGGATAGCGTTGAGGTTAGGATAGGATAGAGGATAGGATAGGATAGAGGATAGGATAGGATAGAGGATAGGATAGGATAGAGGATAGGATAGGATAGAGGATAGGATAGGATAGAGGATAGGATAGGATAGAGGATAGGATAGGATAGAGGATAGGATAGAGGATAGGATAGAGGATTGGTTAGGATAGAGGATATTATAGGATAGAGGATATGATGGGATAGCGGATAGGATAGCGTTGAGGTTAGGATAGGATAGAGGATAGGATAGGATAGAGGATAGGATAGGATAGGATAGAGGATAGGATAGGATAGAGGATAGGATAGGATAGAGGATAGGATAGGATAGAGGATAGGATAGGATAGAGGATAGGATAGGATAGAGGATAGGATAGGATAGAGGATAGGATAGGATAGAGGATAGGATAGGATAGGATAGAGGATAGGATAGAGGATTGGTTAGTATAAAGGATAGGAGAGGATAGAGGATAGGATAGGATAGAGGATAGGATAGAGGATAGGATAGGATAGAGGATATGATAGAGGATAGGATAGAGGATTGGATAGGATAGAGGATATTATAGGATAGAGGCTATGATACGATAGCGGATAGGATATAATGGAGTATAGGATAGTAATGAGGATGGGATAGCGTTGAGGATAGGATAGGATAGAGGATAGGATAGGATAGAGGATAGGTTAGGATAGAGGATAGGATAGGATAGAGGATAGGATAGGATAGAGGATAGGATAGGATAGAGGATAGGATAGGATAGAGGATAGGATAGCGGATGGGATAGAGGATAGGATAGAGGATGGGATAGAGGATAGGATAGAGGATTGGATAGGATAGAGGATAGGATAGGAAAGAGGATAGGATAGGATAGAGGATTGGATAGGATAGAGGATATTATAGGATAGAGGATATGATACGATAGCGGATAGGATATAATGGAGTATAGGATAGTAATGAGGATAGGATAGCGTTGAGGATAGGATACGATAGAGGATAGGATAGGATAGAGAATAGGATAGGATAGAGGATAGGTTAGGATAGAGTATAGGATAGGATAGAGGATAGGATAGCATAGAGGATACGATAGGTTAGAGGATAGGATAGGATAGAGGATAGGATAGGATAGAGGATACGATAGGATAGGATAGAGGATAGGATAGGATAGAGGATAGGATACGATAGAGGATAGGATAGGATAGGATAGAGGATAGGATAGGATAGAGGATAGGATAGGATAGAGGATAGGATAGGATAGAGGATCGGATAGGATAGAGGATAGGATAGGTTAGAGGATAGGATAGGATAGAAGATAGGATAGGATAAAGGATAGGATAGGATAGAGGATAGGATAGGATAGAGGATAGGATAGGATAGAGGATAGGATAGGATAGAGGATAGGATAGGATAGAGGATAGGATGGGATAGAGGATAGGATAGAGGATTGGTTAGTATAAAGGATAGGAGAGGATAGAGGATAGGATAGGATTGAGGATAGGATAGGATAGAGGATAGGATAGGATAGAGCATAGGATAGGATAGGATTGAGGGTAGGATAGGATAGAGGATAGGATAGGATAGAGGATAGGATAGGATAGAGGATAGGATAGAGGATAGGATAGGATAGAGGATATGATAGAGGATAGGATAGACGATTGGATAGGATAGAGGATATTATAGGATAGAGGATATGATACGATAGCGGATAGGATATAATGGAGTATACGATAGTAATGAGGATAGGATAGCGTTGAGGATAGGATAGGATAGAGGATAGGATAGGATAGAGGATAGGATAGGATAGAGGATAGGTTAGGATAGAGGATAGGATAGGATAGAGGATAGGATAGGATAGAGGATAGGATAGGATAGAGGATAGGATAGGTTAGAGGATAGGATAGGATAGAGGATAGGATAGAGGATAGGATAGAGGATAGGTTAGGATAGAGGATAGGTTAGGATAGAGGATAGGATAGGATAGAGGATGGGATAGGATAGAGGATAGGATAGGATAGAGGATAGGATAGAATAGAGGATAGGATAGGATAGAGGATAGGATAGGATAGAGGATAGGATAGGATAGAGGATGGGATAGGATAGAGGATAGGATATAATGGAGTATAGGATAGGAATGAGGATAGGATAGGGTTGAGGATAGGATAGGATAGAGGTTAGGATAGTGTAGAGAATAGGATAGGATAGAGGATAGGATAGGATAGAGGATAGGATAGGATAGAGGATAGGATAGGATAGAGGATAGGATAGGATAGAGGATAAGATAGGATAGAGGATAGGATAGGATAGAGGACAGGATAGGATAGAGGTTAGGATAGTGTAGAGAATAGGATAGGATAGAGGATAGGATAGGATAGAGGATAGGATAGAGGATTGTTTAGTATAAAGGATAGGAGAGGATAGAGGATAGGATAGGATAGAGGATAGGATAGAGGATAGGATAGAGGATAGGATAGGATAGAGGATATGATAGAGGATAAGATAGAGGATTGGATAGGATAGAGGATATTATAGGATAGAGGATATGATACGATAGCTGATAGGATATAATGGAGTATAGGATAGTAATGAGGATAGGATAGCGTTGAGGATAGGAGAGGATAGAGGATAGGATAGGATAGAGGATAGGATAGGAAAGAGGATAGGATAGGATAGAGGATAGGTTAGGATAGAGGATTGGATAGTATAAAGGATAGGTGAGGATAGAGAATAGGATAGCATTGTGGATAGGATAGGATAGTGGATAGGATAGGATAGAGCAGACGATAGAGGATAGGATAGGATAGAGCAGACGATAGAGGATAGGATAGGATAGAGCAGACGATAGAGGATAGGATAGGATAGAGGATAGGGTAGGAGATTGGATAGGATAGAGGATAGGATAGGGTAGATGATATTATAGGCAAGAGGATAGGATAGGATAGAGGATAGGATAGAGGATTGGTTAGTATAAAGGATAGGAGAGGATAGAGGATAGGATAGGATAGAGGATAGGATAGAGGATAGGATAGGATAGAGGATATGATAGAGGATAAGATAGAGGATTGGATAGGATAGAGGATATTATAGGATAGAGGATATGATACGATAGCTGATAGGATATAATGGAGTATAGGATAGTAATGAGGATAGGATAGCGTTGAGGATAGGATAGGATAGAGGATAGGATAGGATAGAGGATAGGTTAGGATAGAGGATAGGATAGGATAGAGGATAGGATAGGGATAGAGGATAGGATAGAGGATAGGATAGGATAGAGGATATGATAGAGGATAAGATAGAGGATTGGATAGGATAGAGGATATTATAGGATAGAGGATATGATACGATAGCTGATAGGATATAATGGAGTATAGGATAGTAATGAGGATAGGATAGCGTTGAGGATAGGATAGGATAGAGGATAGGATAGGATAGAGGATAGGTTAGGATAGAGGATAGGATAGGATAGAGGATAGGATAGGATAGAGGATAGGATAGGATAGAGGATAGGATAGGATAGAGGATAGGATAGGATAGAGGATAGGATAGAGGATAGGATAGAGGATAGGATAGGATAGAGGATAGGATAGAGGATAGGATAGGATAGAGGATAGGATAGAGGATAGGATAGAGGATTGGATAGGATAGAGGATATTATAGGATAGAGGATATGATGGGATAGCGGATAGGATATAATGGAGTATAGGATAGGAATGAGGATAGGATAGCGTTGAGGATAGGATAGGATAGAGGATAGGATAGGATAGAGGATAGGTTAGAATAGAGGATATGATAGGATAGAGGATAGGATAGGAAAGAGGATAGGATAGGATAGAGGATAGGTTAGGATAGAGGATTGGATAGTATAAAGGATAGGTGAGGATAGAGAATAGGATAGGATAGAGGATAGGATAGGATAGAGGATAGGTTAGGATAGAGGATAGGATAGGATAGAGGATAGGATAGGATAGAGGATAGGATAGGATAGAGGATAGGATAGGATAGAGGATAGGATAGGATAGAGGATAGGATAGAGGATAGGATAGGATAGAGGATAGGATAGGATAGAGGATAGGATAGGATAGAGGATAGGATAGGATAGAGGATAGGATAGGATAGAGGATAGGATAGGATAGAGGATAGGATAGGATAGAGGATAGGATAGGATAGAGGATATGATAGGATAGAGGATAGGATAGGATAGAGGATAGGATAGGATAGAGGATAGGATAGAGGATAGGATAGAGGATTGGATAGGATAGAGGATATTATAGGATAGTGGATATGATGGGATAGCGGATAGGATATAATGGAGTATAGGATAGGAATGAGGATAGGATAGCGTTGAGGATAGGATAGGATAGAGGATAGGATAGGATAGAGGATATGATAGGACAGAGGATAGGATAGGATAGAGGATAGGATAGGATAGAGGATAGGATAGAGGATGGGATAGAGGATAGGATAGAGGATGGGATAGAGGATAGGATAGAGGATTGGATAGGATAGAGGATATTATAGGATAGCGGATAGGATATAATGGAGTATAGGATAGGAATGAGGATAGGATAGCGTTGAGGATAGGATAGGATAGAGGATAGAATAGGATAGAGGGTAGGTTATGATAGAGGATAGGATAGGATAGAGGATAGGATAGGAAAGAGGATAGGATAGGATAGAGGATAGGTTAGGATAGAGGATTGGATAGTATAAAGGATAGGTGAGGATAGAGAATAGGATAGCATTGAGGATAGGATAGGATAGTGGATAGGATAGGATAGAGCAGACGATAGAGGATAGGATAGGATAGAGGATAGGGTAGGAGATTGGATAGGATAGAGGATACGATAGGGTAGATGATATCATAGGCAAGAGGATAGGATATGATAGAGGATACGATATTATAGAGGATAGGATAGGATAGAGAATAGGATAGGATAGAGGATAGGTTAGGATAGAGTATAGGATAGGATAGAGGATAGGATAGCATAGAGGATAGGATAGGATAGAGGATAGGATAGGATAGAGGATAGGATAGGATAGAGGATACGATAGGATAGGATAGAGGATAGGATAGGATAGAGGATAGGATAGGATAGAGGATAGGATAGGATAGAGGATAGGATAGGATAGGATAGAGGATAGGATAGGATAGAGGATAGGATAGGATAGAGGATAGGATAGGATAGAGGATAGGATAGGATAGAGGATCGGATAGGATAGAGGATAGGATAGGATAGAGGATAGGATAGGATAGAAGATAGGTTAGGATAGAGGATAGGATAGGATAGAGGATAGGATAGGATAGAGGATAGGATAGGATAGAGGATAGGATAGAGGATAGGATAGAGGATTGGATAGGATAGAGGATATTATAGGATAGAGGATATGATGGGATAGCGGATAGGATATAATGGAGTATAGGATAGGAATGAGGATAGGATAGCGTTGAGGATAGGATAGGATAGAGGATAGGATAGGATAGAGGATATGATAGGACAGAGGATAGGATAGGATAGAGGATAGGATAGGATAGAGGATAGGATAGGATAGAGGATAGGATAGGATAGAGGATAGGATAGGATAGGATAGAGGATAGGATAGAGGATTGGTTAGTATAAAGGATAGGAGAGGATAGAGGATAGGATAGGATAGAGGATAGGATAGGATAGAGGATAGGATAGGATAGAGGATAGGAAAGGATAGAGGATAGGATAGGATAGAGGATAGGATAGGATAGAGGATAGGATAGGATAGAGGACAGGATAGGATAGAGGTTAGGATAGTGTAGAGAATAGGATAGGATAGAGGATAGGATAGGATAGAGGATAGGATAGAGGATTGTTTAGTATAAAGGATAGGAGAGGATAGAGGATAGGATAGGATAGAGGATAGGATAGAGGATAGGATAGAGGATAGGATAGGATAGAGGATATGATAGAGGATAAGATAGAGGATTGGATAGGATAGAGGATATTATAGGATAGAGGATATGATACGATAGCTGATAGGATATAATGGAGTATAGGATAGTAATGAGGATAGGATAGCGTTGAGGATAGGAGAGGATAGAGGATAGGATAGGATAGAGGATAGGATAGGAAAGAGGATAGGATAGGATAGAGGATAGGTTAGGATAGAGGATTGGATAGTATAAAGGATAGGTGAGGATAGAGAATAGGATAGCATTGTGGATAGGATAGGATAGTGGATAGGATAGGATAGAGCAGACGATAGAGGATAGGATAGGATAGAGCAGACGATAGAGGATAGGATAGGATAGAGCAGACGATAGAGGATAGGATAGGATAGAGGATAGGGTAGGAGATTGGATAGGATAGAGGATAGGATAGGGTAGATGATATTATAGGCAAGAGGATAGGATAGGATAGAGGATAGGATAGAGGATTGGTTAGTATAAAGGATAGGAGAGGATAGAGGATAGGATAGGATAGAGGATAGGATAGGATAGAGGATATGATAGAGGATAAGATAGAGGATTGGATAGGATAGAGGATATTATAGGATAGAGGATATGATACGATAGCTGATAGGATATAATGGAGTATAGGATAGTAATGAGGATAGGATAGCGTTGAGGATAGGATAGGATAGAGGATAGGATAGGATAGAGGATAGGTTAGGATAGAGGATAGGATAGGATAGAGGATAGGATAGGGATAGAGGATAGGATAGAGGATAGGATAGGATAGAGGATATGATAGAGGATAAGATAGAGGATTGGATAGGATAGAGGATATTATAGGATAGAGGATATGATACGATAGCTGATAGGATATAATGGAGTATAGGATAGTAATGAGGATAGGATAGCGTTGAGGATAGGATAGGATAGAGGATAGGATAGGATAGAGGATAGGTTAGGATAGAGGATAGGATAGGATAGAGGATAGGATAGGATAGAGGATAGGATAGGATAGAGGATAGGATAGAGGATAGGATAGAGGATAGGATAGGATAGAGGATAGGATAGAGGATAGGATAGGATAGAGGATAGGATAGAGGATAGGATAGAGGATTGGATAGGATAGAGGATATTATAGGATAGAGGATATGATGGGATAGCGGATAGGATATAATGGAGTATAGGATAGGAATGAGGATAGGATAGCGTTGAGGATAGGATAGGATAGAGGATAGGATAGGATAGAGGATAGGTTAGAATAGAGGATATGATAGGATAGAGGATAGGATAGGAAAGAGGATAGGATAGGATAGAGGATAGGTTAGGATAGAGGATTGGATAGTATAAAGGATAGGTGAGGATAGAGAATAGGATAGGATAGAGGATAGGATAGGATAGAGGATAGGTTAGGATAGAGGATAGGATAGGATAGAGGATAGGATAGGATAGAGGATAGGATAGGATAGAGGATAGGATAGGATAGAGGATAGGATAGGATAGAGGATAGGATAGAGGATAGGATAGGATAGAGGATAGGATAGGATAGAGGATAGGATAGGATAGAGGATAGGATAGGATAGAGGATAGGATAGGATAGAGGATAGGATAGGATAGAGGATAGGATAGGATAGAGGATAGGATAGGATAGGATAGAAGATAGGATAGGATAGGATAGAGGATAGGATAGGATAGAGGATAGGATAGGATAGAGGATAGGATAGGATAGAGGATAGGATAGGATAGATGATAGGATAGGATAGAGGATAGGATAGGATAAAGGATACGATAGAGGATTGGTTAGTATAAAGGATAGGAGAGGATAGAGGATAGGATAGGATTGAGGATAGGATAGGATAGAGGATAGGACAGGATAGAGCATAGGATAGGATAGGATTGAGGGTAGGATAGAGGATAGGATAGGATAGAGGATAGGATAGTATAAAGGATAGGTGAGGATAGAGAATAGGATAGCATTGAGGATAGGATAGGATAGTGGATAGGATAGGATAGAGCAGACGATAGAGGATAGGATAGGGGATTGGATAGGATAGAGGATAGGAGACGATGGAGGATAGGATAGGATAGAGGATAGGATAGGATAGAGGATTGGATAGTATAAAGGATAGGTGAGGATAGAGAATAGGATAGCATTGAGGATAGGATAGGATAGTGGATAGGATAGGATAGAGCAGACGATAGAGGATAGGATAGGATAGAGGATAGGGTAGGAGATTGGATAGGATAGAGGATAGGATAGGGTAGATGATATTATAGGCAAGAGGATAGGATATGATAGAGGATACGATATTATAGAGGATAGGATAGGATAGAGAATAGGATAGGATAGAGGATATGTTAGGATAGAGTATAGGATAGGATAGAGGATAGGATAGGATAGAGGATAGGATAGGATAGAGGATAGGATAGGATAGAGGATAGGATAGGATAGAGGATAGGATAGGATAGGATAGAGGATAGGATAGGATAGTGGATAGGATAGGATAGAGGATAGAGGATAGGATAGGATAGGATAGGATAGAGGATAGGATAGGATAGAGGATAGGATAGGATAGGATAGAGGATAGGATAGGATAGAGGACAGGATAGGATACAGGATTGGATAGGATAGAGGATATGATAGGATAGCGGATAGGATATAATGGAGTATAGGTTAGGAATGAGGATAGGATAGGGTTCAGGATAGGATAGGATAATCTCACCCTCCTTCCTCCCAGTCGGAGGACCACCCGACGTGTCCAGAGGGGGGCTGAGGCAGAAGCCAAAATAGGAACGAAAGGAGGGAAGAAGAGAGATAGTAGTAGAGAAGAGGGAAAAGAACCCCTGGAGGGAGGTACAGGAGAGGGGGTAAAATAAGAACAGGAAGGGAAAGCTTCAAGTAAGATAGAGATAATAAGAAAATAGGAAAGAAAATCGAAGGAAGGAAAAAACCTTCAATAAGAAAATAGGGAATCAGAATTAAATGAGATAATTGCTAACTGAATACACAGGAGAAAAGAGAATCTGTAGAAGTAATAAGAAACTCTATCTTAGCTGAAGTGCTCCCGAGAAAGGATAGGAAGGATATTAGGGAATAAAGAAGAGAGGACGAACACAAGGAAGGAACTCCCAAGAAAAACAGAGACACAGGGAATAGGTACCAAGATAGAAAATAGAGGGGAAAAGATAAAAGAAGAAATAAAATAGAAAGGATGAAAATAAAAGGGGTTTAGAATAATATTAACGTCAAAAAAAAAAAAAAAAAAGGGGGAAATAAGAAAAAGATAACTAGGAAAAGGAACTCTGTTTTTCAGGAAGACCCGCCTAGTATAAGACAAATGAGAGAATACAAATGAGAAAGGAGAGAAACGGAAAACTAATGTAGAGAAATCGCGTAGCGAAGACGGATAGAGAATAGAGAGGAGAGAAGGGGATAATGAGAGAAAATAAGAAGAAGAAATATTAATATAGTAATAAGGGTAAAACGGTGAACAGGAAGAGAAGGAGAAGGGAAGGAAAGGACGGGAGATCAGGGAAAGGGAAAAGAGGGAAGGGAGGTAAGATACAAGGGAACACAGATGCAAAGGCAAATAACGAAGGCCTAAAGGGTCTACTTATGGTAGAGATTACCAGAGATGAGGACGGGGGTGTGAGGGAGAGGCGATGAGAAACCAAAAACTGGATAGGGGAACAGAGGTTCACCCCCCAGGGTGAAACAGAACCCTCCCACACCCTCCCTCTGCGCAATAAGGACCCTACAGGGTGAAAGGACTAAGATAAGGTGTAAGGGACTCAAGAGATACGAGTCGAAAGGGAGATAATAGGAGATCTTACCAGAGGGACAAAAAGGGGGGGTGGGAGGAAGAGGGGAGGTAAGCCCACTCCTTACCTTCGCCCCTCCGCTCTATTTTCTATTTTTTAGTTATTTTCTATCTATTTTTATTTTTTATCTAAATGTATTTTTAGTTTCTTTTTATCATTTCCTTCTATATGTTTTTTCTTTTGCTTTCTTCTTTTTCTCTTCTCTTTTTCTTTTTCCAATTTCTTCTTTTTCTTTTTTCAAATTTCTTTTTAGTTCGTTCTTATCTTTGCTTTGGTTTCTTTTTTCTTTTTTCCTTTTTCTTTTGTCTCCTTCTGGCTTAGGAAGCCAAAGAAAAGTAGTTAGGATAGATAGGATAAGTTAGGATAAGGTAGGATAAGGTAGGATAAGATGTAAATATGTAAATTGATAATACGTACAGAGTAGTTAAAAACGCCGTTTATGAAGGCGGCAACCAGAAGAATGAAAACAAATAAAGGGTCAATAGTGTGCAAACAATCTGTATGAGACTTGTATGAGCGGTTGATTCAGAGGAAGGAATGAAACTAAAGCGGCGGATGAGCGCAAAAAAAAAAAAAAAAAAATATAGGGAAGCGTGTTGTATGAGTGTGGAAGGTAGATGAATGAATGAAATTACAAGGTTGGATGAGTGCAAACAAGTTGTAAGCGATCTGTATGAGAGTGTGATGCAGAGAAAGGAATGAATGAAATTAAAGTGCTGGATGAGCGAAACAATATGTAAGCGTGTTGTATGAGTGTGGAAGGTAGATTAAGGAATGAAATTACAATGCTGGATGAGTGCAAACAATTTGTAAGCGATCTGTATGGGAGTGTGATGCAGAGAAAGGAATGAATGAAATTAAAGTGCTGGATGAGCGAAACAATAGGTAAGCGTGTTGTATGAGCGTGGAAGGTAGACGAATCAATGAAATTACAATGTTGGATGAGTGCAAACAATCTGTAAGCGTTCTGTATGAGGGTGCGATGCAGAGAAAGGAATGAAATTAAAGTGTTGGATGAGTGTGAAAAATTAGTAAGAGTGATGTAAGAGGGTGGAAGGCAGATGAATGAATGAAGGAACGAAATTAAAATGGTAGATGCGTGCGAACAATTTCTGAGAGTTTGAGTGAGTGAGGAACGCAGTGGAATGAATGGAATAAAAGTAAGAATGTAACGGTAAAGATAATAAAAACGAAGAATAACCTACTAAGAGAGCGGCAAGAGAGAAGAGTGTAAGAGAGAAAGAGATGCATGTGTTAAGAGCGGAGAAACAAACAATATGTCAATGTAAGAAGTGTATTGCGAAAGGATATGTAATTCTAATGGTAATTGTAATGATTGTACAAGAAATTGATAAATAAAGAGGAAATTTTAATAAAAAAAAAAAAAAGGATAGGATAGGATAGAGAATAGGATAGGATAGAGGATAGGTTAGGATAGAGTATAGGATAGGATAGAGGATAGGATAGCGGATAGTATAGGATAGAGGATAGGATAGGATAGAGGATAGGATAGGATAGAGGATAGGATAGGATAGAGGATAGGATAGGATAGAGGATAGGAGACGATAGAGGATAGGATAGGATAGAGGATAGGATAGGATAGAGGATAGGATAGGATAGAGGATAGGATAGAGGATAGGATAGAGGATATGATAGGATAGCGGATAGGATATAATGGGGTATAGGATAGGAATGAGGATAGGATAGGGTTCAGGATAGGATAGGATAGAGGATAGGATAAGATAGAGGATAGGTTAGGATAGAGGATAGGATAGGATAGGAAAGAGGATAGGATAGGATAGAGGATAGGAGAGGATAGAGGATAGGATAGGATAGAGGATAGGATAGAGGATAGGATAGGATAGAGGATAGGATAGTATAAAGGATAGGTGAGGATAGAGAATAGGATAGCATTGAGGATAGGATAGGATAGTGGATAGGATAGGATAGAGCAGACGATAGAGGATAGGATAGGATAGAGGATAGGGTAGGAGATTGGATAGGATAGAGGATAGGATAGGGTAGATGATACTATAGGCAAGAGGATAGGATATGATAGAGGATACGATATTATAGAGGATAGGATAGGATAGAGGATAGGATAGGATAGAGGATAGGATAGGATAGAGGAAAGGATAGGATAGAGGATAGGATAGGATAGAGGACAGGATAGGATAGAGGATAGGATAGGATAGAGAATAGAATAGGATAGAGGATAGGAGAGGATAGAGGATAGGAGAGGATAGAGGATAGGATAGGATAGAGGATATGATACGATAGCGGATAGGATATAATGGAGTATAGGATAGTAATGAGGATAGGATAGCGTTGAGGATATGATAGGATAGAGGATAGGATAGGATAGAGGACAGGTTAGGATAGAGGATAGGATAGGATAGAGGATAGGATAGGATAGAGGATAGGATAGGATAGAGGATAGGATAGGATAGAGGATAGGATAGGATGGAGGATAGGATAGAGGATAGGATAGAGTATAGGATAGAGGATTGGATAGGATAGAGGATATTATAGGATAGAGGATATGATAGAATAGCGGATAGGATATAATGGAGTATAGGATAGGAATGAGGATAGGATAGCGTTGAGGATAGGATAGGATAGAGAATAGGATAGGATAGAGGGTAGGTTAGGATAGAGGATAGGATAGGATAGAGGATAGGATAGGAAAGAGGATAGGATAGGATAGAGGATAGGTTATAATAGAGGATTGGATAGTATAAAGGATAGGTGAGGATAGAGAATAGGATAGCATTGAGGATAGGATAGGATAGTGGATAGGATAGGATAGAGCAGACGATAGAGGATAGGATAGGATAGAGGATAGGGTAGGAGATTGGATAGGATAGAGGATACGATAGGGTTGATGATATCATAGGCAAGAGGATAGGATATGATAGAGGATACGATATTATAGAGGATAGGATAGGATAGAGGATAGAGGATAGGATAGGATAGGATATTATAGAGGATAGGATAGGATAGAGGATAGAGGATAGGATAGGATAGGATAGGATAGAGGATAGGATAGGATAGAGGATAGGATAGGATAGAGGATAGGATAGGATAGAGGATAGGATAGGATAGAGGACAGGATAGGATAGAGGATAGGATAGGATAGAGAATAGAGGATAGGATAGGATAGTGGATAGGATAGGATAGAGGATAGAGGATAGGATAGGATAGGATAGGATAGAGGATTGGATAGGATAGAGGATAGGATAGGATAGGATAGAGGATAGGATAGGATAGAGGACAGGATAGGATAGAGGATTGGATAGGATAGAGGATATGATAGGATAGCGGATAGGATATAATGGAGTATAGGTTAGGAATGAGGATAGGATAGGGTTCAGGATAGGATAGGATAGAGAATAGGATAGGATAGAGGATAGGTTAGGATAGAGTATAGGATAGGATAGAGGATAGGATAGCGGATAGTATAGGATAGAGGATAGGATAGGATAGAGGATAGGATAGGATAGAGGATAGGATAGGACAGAGGATAGGAGACGATAGAGGATAGGATAGGATAGAGGATAGGATAGGATAGAGGATAGGATAGGATAGAGGATAGGATAGAGGATAGGATAGAGGATATGATAGGATAGCGGATAGGATATAATGGAGTATAGGATAGGAATGAGGATAGGATAGGGTTCAGGATAGGATAGGATAGAGGATAGGATAAGATAGAGGATAGGTTAGGATAGAGGATAGGATAGGATAGGAAAGAGGATAGGATAGGATAGAGGATAGGAGAGGATAGAGGATAGGATAGGATAGAGGATAGGATAGAGGATAGGATAGGATAGAGGATAGGATAGTATAAAGGATAGGTGAGGATAGAGAATAGGATAGCATTGAGGATAGGATAGGATAGTGGATAGGATAGGATAGAGCAGACGATAGAGGATAGGATAGGATAGAGGATAGGGTAGGAGATTGGATAGGATAGAGGATAGGATAGGGTAGATGATACTATAGGCAAGAGGATAGGATATGATAGAGGATACGATATTATAGAGGATAGGATAGGATAGAGGATAGGATAGGATAGAGGATATAATAGGATAGAGGAAAGGATAGGATAGAGGATAGGATAGGATAGAGGACAGGATAGGATAGAGGATAGGATAGGATAGAGAATAGAATAGGATAGAGGATAGGAGAGGATAGAGGATAGGAGAGGATAGAGGATAGGATAGGATAGAGGATATGATACGATAGCGGATAGGATATAATGGAGTATAGGATAGTAATGAGGATAGGATAGCGTTGAGGATATGATAGGATAGAGGATAGGATAGGATAGAGGACAGGTTAGGATAGAGGATAGGATAGGATAGAGGATAGGATAGGATAGAGGATAGGATAGGATAGAGGATAGGATAGGATAGAGGATAGGATAGGATGGAGGATAGGATAGAGGATAGGATAGAGTATAGGATAGAGGATTGGATAGGATAGAGGATATTATAGGATAGAGGATATGATAGAATAGCGGATAGGATATAATGGAGTATAGGATAGGAATGAGGATAGGATAGCGTTGAGGATAGGATAGGATAGAGAATAGGATAGGATAGAGGGTAGGTTAGGATAGAGGATAGGATAGGAAAGAGGATAGGATAGGATAGAGGATAGGTTATAATAGAGGATTGGATAGTATAAAGGATAGGTGAGGATAGAGAATAGGATAGCATTGAGGATAGGATAGGATAGTGGATAGGATAGGATAGAGCAGACGATAGAGGATAGGATAGGATAGAGGATAGGGTAGGAGATTGGATAGGATAGAGGATACGATAGGGTAGATGATATCATAGGCAAGAGGATAGGATATGATAGAGGATACGATATTATAGAGGATAGGATAGGATAGAGGATAGAGGATAGGATAGGATAGGATATTATAGAGGATAGGATAGGATAGAGGATAGAGGATAGGATAGGATAGGATAGGATAGAGGATAGGATAGGATAGAGGATAGGATAGGATAGAGGATAGGATAGGATAGAGGATAGGATAGGATAGAGGACAGGATAGGATAGAGGATAGGATAGGATAGAGAATAGAATAGGATAGAGGATAGGAGAGGATAGAGGATAGGAGAGGATAGAGGATAGGATAGGATAGAGGATATGATACGATAGCGGATAGGATATAATGGAGTATAGGATAGTAATGAGGATAGGATAGCGTTGAGGATATGATAGGATAGAGGATAGGATAGGATAGAGGACAGGTTAGGATAGAGGATAGGATAGGATAGATGATAGGATAGGATAGAGGATAGGATAGAGGATTGGTTAGTATAAAGGATAGGAGAGGATAGAGGATAGGATAGGATTGAGGATAGGATAGGATAGAGGATAGGATAGGATAGAGCATAGGATAGGATAGGATTGAGGGTAGGATAGAGGATAGGATAGGATAGAGGATAGGATAGGGGATTGGATAGGATAGATGACAGGAGACGATAGAAGATAGGATAGGGGATTGGATAGGATAGAGGAAAGGAGACGATAGAGATTAGATAGGATAGATCATATTATAGGAAAGAGGATAGGATATGATAGAGTATACGATATTATAGAGGATAGGACAGGATAGAGGATAGGATAGGATAGAGGATAGGATAGGATACAGGATAGGATAGGATAGAGGATAGGATAGGATAGAGGATAGGTTAGGATAGAGGATAGGATAGGATAGAGGATAGGATAGGATAGAGGATAGGATAGGATAGAGGATGGGATAGGATAGAGTATAGAATAGGATAGAGCATAGGATAGGATAGGATTGATGGTAGGATAGGATAGAGGATAGGATAGGATAGAGGATAGGATAGGGGATTGTATAGGATAGAGGACAGGAGACGATAGAAGATAAGATAGGCGATTGGATAGGATGGAGGAAAGGAGACGATAGAGATTGGATAGGATAGATGATATAATAGGAAAGAGGATAGGATATGATAGAGGATACGATATTATAGAGGATAGGACAGGATAGAGGATAGGATAGGATAGAGGATAGGATAGGATACAGGATAGGATAGGATAGAGGATAGGATAGGATAGAGGATAGGTTAGGATAGAGGATAGGATAGGATAGAGGATAGGATAGGATAGAGGATAGGATAGGATAGAGGATGGGATAGGATAGAGTATAGAATAGGATAGAGCATAGGATAGGATAGGATTGATGGTAGGATAGGATAGAGGATAGGATAGGATAGATTATAGGATAGGGGATTGTATAGGATAGAGGACAGGAGACGATAGAAGATAAGATAGGGGATTGGATAGGATGGAGGAAAGGAGACGATAGAGATTGGATAGGATAGATGATATAATAGGAAAGAGGATAGGATATGATAGAGGATACGATATTATAGAGGATAGGATAGGATAGAGGATAGGATAGGATAGAGGATAGGATAGAGGATTGGTTAGTATAAAGGATAGGAGAGGATAGAGGATAGGATAGGATAGAGGATAGGATAGGATAGAGGATATGATAGATTATAGGATAGAGGATTGGATAGGATAGAGGATATTATAGGATAGAGGATATGATACGATAGCGGATAGGATATAATGGAGTATAGGATAGTAATGAGGATAGGATAGCGTTGAGGATAGGATAGGATAGAGGATAGGATAGGATAGAGGATAGGTTAGGATAGAGGATAGGATAGGATAGAGGATAGGATAGGATAGAGGATAGGATAGGATAGAGGATAGGATAGGATAGCGGATAGGATAGGATAGAGGATAGGATAGAGGATGGGATAGAGGATAGGATAGAGGATAGGATAGAGGATAGGATAGAGGATTGGATAGGATAGAGGATATTATAGGATAGAGGATATGATAGGATAGCGGATAGGATATAATGGAGTATAGGATAGGAATGAGGATAGGATAGCGTTGAGGATAGGATAGGATAGTGGATAGGATAGGATAGAGCAGACGATAGAGGATAGGATAGGATAGAGGATAGGATAGGATAGAGGATAGGATAGGATAGAGGATAGGATAGGATAGAGGATAGGATAGGATAGAGGATAGGATAGGATAGGATAGAGGATAGGATAGGATAGTGGATAGGATAGGATAGAGGATAGAGGATAGGATAGGATAGGATAGGATAGAGGATAGGATAGGATAGAGGATAGGATAGGATAGGATAGAGGATAGGATAGGATAGAGGACAGGATAGGATAGAGGATTGGATAGGATAGAGGATATGATAGGATAGCGGATAGGATATAATGGAGTATAGGTTAGGAATGAGGATAGGATAGGGTTCAGGATAGGATAGGATAGAGAATAGGATAGGATAGAGGATAGGTTAGGATAGAGTATAGGATAGGATAGAGGATAGGATAGCGGATAGTATAGGATAGAGGATAGGATAGGATAGAGGATAGGATAGGATAGAGGATAGGATAGGATAGAGGATAGGAGACGATAGAGGATAGGATAGGATAGAGGATAGGATAGGATAGAGGATAGGATAGGATAGAGGATAGGATAGAGGATAGGATAGAGGATATGATAGGATAGCGGATAGGATATAATGGAGTATAGGATAGGAATGAGGATAGGATAGGGTTCAGGATAGGATAGGATAGAGGATAGGATAAGATAGAGGATAGGTTAGGATAGAGGATAGGATAGGATAGGAAAGAGGATAGGATAGGATAGAGGATAGGAGAGGATAGAGGATAGGATAGGATAGAGGATAGGATAGAGGATAGGATAGGATAGAGGATAGGATAGTATAAAGGATAGGTGAGGATAGAGAATAGGATAGCTTTGAGGATAGGATAGGATAGTGGATAGGATAGGATAGAGCAGACGATAGAGGATAGGATAGGATAGAGGATAGGGTAGGAGATTGGATAGGATAGAGGATAGGATAGGGTAGATGATACTATAGGCAAGAGGATAGGATATGATAGAGGATACGATATTATAGAGGATAGGATAGGATAGAGGATAGGATAGGATAGAGGATAGGATAGGATAGAGGAAAGGATAGGATAGAGGATAGGATAGAGGATTGGATAGTATAAAGGATAGGAGAGGATAGAGGATAGGATAGGATAGAGGATAGGATAGAGGATATGATAGAGGATAGGATAGAGGATTGGATAGGATAGAGGATATTATAGGATAGAGGATATGATACGATAGCGGATAGGATATAATGGAGTATAGGATAGTAATGAGGATAGGATAGCGTTGAGGATATGATAGGATAGAGGATAGGATAGGATAGAGGACAGGTTAGGATAGAGGATAGGATAGGATAGAGGATAGGATAGGATAGAGGATAGGATAGGATAGAGGATAGGATAGGATAGAGGATAGGATAGGATGGAGGATAGGATAGAGGATAGGATAGAGTATAGGATAGAGGATTGGATAGGATAGAGGATATTATAGGATAGAGGATATGATAGAATAGCGGATAGGATATAATGGAGTATAGGATAGGAATGAGGATAGGATAGCGTTGAGGATAGGATAGGATAGAGAATAGGATAGGATAGAGGGTAGGTTAGGATAGAGGATAGGATAGGATAGAGGATAGGATAGGAAAGAGGATAGGATAGGATAGAGGATAGGTTATAATAGAGGATTGGATAGTATAAAGGATAGGTGAGGATAGAGAATAGGATAGCATTGAGGATAGGATAGGATAGTGGATAGGATAGGATAGAGCAGACGATAGAGGATAGGATAGGATAGAGGATAGGGTAGGAGATTGGATAGGATAGAGGATACGATAGGGTAGATGATATCATAGGCAAGAGGATAGGATATGATAGAGGATACGATATTATAGAGGATAGGATAGGATAGAGGATAGAGGATAGGATAGGATAGGATATTATAGAGGATAGGATAGGATAGAGGATAGAGGATAGGATAGGATAGGATAGGATAGAGGATAGGATAGGATAGAGGATAGGATAGGATAGAGGATAGGATAGGATAGAGGATAGGATAGGATAGAGGACAGGATAGGATAGAGGATAGGATAGGATAGAGAATAGAATAGGATAGAGGATAGGAGAGGATAGAGGATAGGAGAGGATAGAGGATAGGATAGGATAGAGGATATGATACGATAGCGGATAGGATATAATGGAGTATAGGATAGTAATGAGGATAGGATAGCGTTGAGGATATGATAGGATAGAGGATAGGATAGGATAGAGGACAGGTTAGGATAGAGGATAGGATAGGATAGATGATAGGATAGGATAGAGGATAGGATAGAGGATTGGTTAGTATAAAGGATAGGAGAGGATAGAGGATAGGATAGGATTGAGGATAGGATAGGATAGAGGATAGGATAGGATAGAGCATAGGATAGGATAGGATTGAGGGTAGGATAGAGGATAGGATAGGATAGAGGATAGGATAGGGGATTGGATAGGATAGATGACAGGAGACGATAGAAGATAGGATAGGGTATTGGATAGGATAGAGGAAAGGAGACGATAGAGATTAGATAGGATAGATCATATTATAGGAAAGAGGATAGGATATGATAGAGTATACGATATTATAGAGGATAGGACAGGATAGAGGATAGGATAGGATAGAGGATAGGATAGGATACAGGATAGGATAGGATAGAGGATAGGATAGGATAGAGGATAGGTTAGGATAGAGGATAGGATAGGATAGAGGATAGGATAGGATAGAGGATAGGATAGGATAGAGGATGGGATAGGATAGAGTATAGAATAGGATAGAGCATAGGATAGGATAGGATTGATGGTAGGATAGGATAGAGGATAGGATAGGATAGAGGATAGGATAGGGGATTGTATAGGATAGAGGACAGGAGACGATAGAAGATAAGATAGGGGATTGGATAGGATGGAGGAAAGGAGACGATAGAGATTGGATAGGATAGATGATATAATAGGAAAGAGGATAGGATATGATAGAGGATACGATATTATAGAGGATAGGACAGGATAGAGGATAGGATAGGATAGAGGATAGGATAGGATACAGGATAGGATAGGATAGAGGATAGGATAGGATAGAGGATAGGTTAGGATAGAGGATAGGATAGGATAGAGGATAGGATAGGATAGAGGATAGGATAGGATAGAGGATGGGATAGGATAGAGTATAGAATAGGATAGAGCATAGGATAGGATAGGATTGATGGTAGGATAGGATAGAGGATAGGATAGGATAGATTATAGGATAGGGGATTGTATAGGATAGAGGACAGGAGACGATAGAAGATAAGATAGGGGATTGGATAGGATGGAGGAAAGGAGACGATAGAGATTGGATAGGATAGATGATATAATAGGAAAGAGGATAGGATATGATAGAGGATACGATATTATAGAGGATAGGACAGGATAGAGGATAGGATAGGATAGAGGATAGGATAGGATACAGGATAGGATAGGATAGAGGATAGGATAGGATAGAGGATAGGTTAGGATAGAGGATAGGATAGGATAGAGGATAGGATAGGATAGAGGATAGGATAGGATAGAGGATAGGATAGGATAGAGGATAGGATAGGATAGAGGATAGGATAGGATAAAGGATAGGATAGAGGATTGGTTAGTATAAAGGATAGGAGAGGATAGAGGATAGGATAGGATTGAGGATAGGATAGGATAGAGGATAGGACAGGATAGAGCATAGGATAGGATAGGATTGAGGGTAGGATAGAGGATAGGATAGGATAGAGGATAGGATAGTATAAAGGATAGGTGAGGATAGAGAATAGGATAGCATTGAGGATAGGATAGGATAGGATAGAGCAGACGATAGAGGATAGGATAGGGGATTGGATAGGATAGAGGATAGGAGACGATGGAGGATAGGATAGGATAGAGGATAGGATAGGATAGAGGATTGGATAGTATAAAGGATAGGTGAGGATAGAGAATAGGATAGCATTGAGGATAGGATAGGATAGTGGATAGGATAGGATAGAGCAGACGATAGAGGATAGGATAGGATAGAGGATAGGGTAGGAGATTGGATAGGATAGAGGATAGGATAGGGTAGATGATATTATAGGCAAGAGGATAGGATATGATAGAGGATACGATATTATAGAGGATAGGATAGGATAGAGAATAGGATAGGATAGAGGATATGTTAGGATAGAGTATAGGATAGGATAGAGGATAGGATAGGATAGAGGATAGGATAGGATAGAGGATAGGATAGAGGATTGGTTAGTATAAAGGATAGGAGAGGATAGAGGATAGGATAGGATTGAGGATAGGATAGGATAGAGGATAGGATAGGATAGAGGATAGGATAGGATAGAGGATAGGATAGGATAGAGGACAGGATAGAGGATTGGTTAGTATAAAGGATAGGAGAGGATAGAGGATAGGATAGGATTGAGGATAGGATAGGATAGAGGATAGGATAGTATAGAGGATAGGATAGGATAGAGGATAGGATAGAGGATAGGATAGAGGATAGGATAGAGGATTGGTTAGTATAAAGGATAGGAGAGGATAGAGGATAGGATAGGATAGAGGATAGGATAGGATAGAGGATATGATAGATTATAGGATAGAGGATTGGATAGGATAGAGGATATTATAGGATAGAGGATATGCTACGATAGCGGATAGGATATAATGGAGTATAGGATAGTAATGAGGATAGGATAGCGTTGAGGATAGGATAGGATAGAGGATAGGATAGGATAGAGGATAGGTTAGGATAGAGGATAGGATAGGATAGAGGATAGGATAGGATAGAGGATAGGATAGGATAGAGGATAGGATAGGATAGCGGATAGGATAGGATAGAGGATAGGATAGAGGATGGGATAGAGGATAGGATAGAGGATAGGATAGAGGATAGGATAGAGGATTGGATAGGATAGAGGATATTATAGGATAGAGGATATGATAGGATAGCGGATAGGATATAATGGAGTATAGGATAGGAATGAGGATAGGATAGCGTTGAGGATAGGATAGGATAGAGGATAGGATAGGATAGAGGGTAGGTTAGGATAGAGGATAGGATAGGATAGAGGATAGGATAGGAAAGAGGATAGGATAGGATAGAGGATAGGTTAGGATAGAGGATTGGATAGTATAAAGGATAGGTGAGGATAGAGAATAGGATAGCATTGAGGATAGGATAGGATAGTGGATAGGATAGGATAGAACAGACGATAGAGGATAGGATAGGATAGAGGATAGGGTAGGAGATTGGATAGGATAGAGGATACGATAGGGTAGATGATATCATAGGCAAGAGGATAGGATATGATAGAGGATACGATATTATAGAGGATAGGATAGGATAGAGAATAGGATAGGATAGAGGATAGGTTAGGATAGTGTATAGGATAGGATAGAGGATAGGTTAGCATAGAGGATAGGATAGGATAGAGGATAGGATAGGATAGAGGATAGGATAGGATAGAGGATAGGATAGCATAGAGGATAGGATAGGATAGAGGATAGGATAGGATAGAGGATAGGATAGGATAGAGGATAGGATAGGATAGGATAGAGGATAGGATAGGATAGAGGATAGGATAGAATAGAGGATAGGATAGGATAGAGGATAGGATAGGATAGAGGATAGGATAGGATAGAGGATAGGATAGGATAGAGGATAGGATATGATAGAGGATAGGATAGGATAGGATAGAAGATAGGATAGGATAGGATAGAGGATAGGATAGGATAGAGGATAGGATAGGATAGAGGATAGGATAGGATAGAGGATAGGATAGGATAGAGGATAGGATAGGATAAAGGATAGGATAGAGGATTGGTTAGTATAAAGGATAGGAGAGGATAGAGGATAGGATAGGATTGAGGATAGGATAGGATAGAGGATAGGACAGGATAGAGCATAGGATAGGATAGGATTGAGGGTAGGATAGAGGATAGGATAGGATAGAGGATAGGATAGTATAAAGGATAGGTGAGGATAGAGAATAGGATAGCATTGAGGATAGGATAGGATAGGATAGAGCAGACGATAGAGGATAGGATAGGGGATTGGATAGGATAGAGGATAGGAGACGATGGAGGATAGGATAGGATAGAGGATAGGATAGGATAGAGGATTGGATAGTATAAAGGATAGGTGAGGATAGAGAATAGGATAGCATTGAGGATAGGATAGGATAGTGGATAGGATAGGATAGAGCAGACGATAGAGGATAGGATAGGATAGAGGATAGGGTAGGAGATTGGATAGGATAGAGGATAGGATAGGGTAGATGATATAATAGGCAAGAGGATAGGATATGATAGAGGATACGATATTATAGAGGATAGGATAGGATAGAGAATAGGATAGGATAGAGGATATGTTAGGATAGAGTATAGGATAGGATAGAGGATAGGATAGGATAGAGGATAGGATAGGATAGAGGATAGGATAGGATAGAGGATAGGATAGGATAGAGGATAGGATAGGATAGGATAGAGGATAGGATAGGATAGTGGATAGGATAGGATAGAGGATAGAGGATAGGATAGGATAGGATAGGATAGAGGATAGGATAGGATAGAGGATAGGATAGGATAGGATAGAGGATAGGATAGGATAGAGGACAGGATAGGATAGAGGATTGGATAGGATAGAGGATATGATAGGATAGCGGATAGGATATAATGGAGTATAGGTTAGGAATGAGGATAGGATAGGGTTCAGGATAGGATAGGATAGAGAATAGGATAGGATAGAGGATAGGTTAGGATAGAGTATAGGATAGGATAGAGGATAGGATAGCGGATAGTATAGGATAGAGGATAGGATAGGATAGAGGATAGGATAGGATAGAGGATAGGATAGGATAGAGGATAGGAGACGATAGAGGATAGGATAGGATAGAGGATAGGATAGGATAGAGGATAGGATAGGATAGAGGATAGGATAGGATAGAGGATAGGATAGAGGATAGGATAGAGGATATGATAGGATAGCGGATAGGATATAATGGAGTATAGGATAGGAATGAGGATAGGATAGGGTTCAGGATAGGATAGGATAGAGGATAGGATAAGATAGAGGATAGGTTAGGATAGAGGATAGGATAGGATAGGAAAGAGGATAGGATAGGATAGAGGATATGAGAGGATAGAGGATAGGATAGGATAGAGGATAGGATAGAGGATAGGATAGGATAGAGGATAGGATAGTATAAAGGATAGGTGAGGATAGAGAATAGGATAGCTTTGAGGATAGGATAGGATAGTGGATAGGATAGGATAGAGCAGACGATAGAGGATAGGATAGGATAGAGGATAGGGTAGGAGATTGGATAGGATAGAGGATAGGATAGGGTAGATGATACTATAGGCAAGAGGATAGGATATGGTAGAGGATACGATATTATAGAGGATAGGATAGGATAGAGGATAGGATAGGATAGAGGATAGGATAGGATAGAGGAAAGGATAGGATAGAGGATAGGATAGAGGATTGGATAGTATAAAGGATAGGAGAGGATAGAGGATAGGATAGGATAGAGGATAGGATAGAGGATAGGATAGGATAGAGGATATGATAGAGGATAGGATGGAGGATTGGATAGGATAGAGGATATTATAGGATAGAGGATATGATACGATAGCGGATAGGATATAATGGAGTATAGGATAGTAATGAGGATAGGATAGCGTTGAGGATATGATAGGATAGAGGATAGGATAGGATAGAGGACAGGTTAGGATAGAGGATAGGATAGGATAGAGGATAGGATAGGATAGAGGATAGGATAGGATAGAGGATAGGATAGGATAGAGGATAGGATAGGATGGAGGATAGGATAGAGGATAGGATAGAGTATAGGATAGAGGATTGGATAGGATAGAGGATATTATAGGATAGAGGATATGATAGAATAGCGGATAGGATATAATGGAGTATAGGATAGGAATGAGGATAGGATAGCGTTGAGGATAGGATAGGATAGAGAATAGGATAGGATAGAGGGTAGGTTAGGATAGAGGATAGGATAGGATAGAGGATAGGATAGGAAAGAGGATAGGATAGGATAGAGGATAGGTTATAATAGAGGATTGGATAGTATAAAGGATAGGTGAAGATAGAGAATAGGATAGCATTGAGGATAGGATAGGATAGTGGATAGGATAGGATAGAGCAGACGATAGAGGATAGGATAGGATAGAGGATAGGGTAGGAGATTGGATAGGATAGAGGATACGATAGGGTAGATGATATCATAGGCAAGAGGATAGGATATGATAGAGGATACGATATTATAGAGGATAGGATAGGATAGAGGATAGAGGATAGGATAGGATAGGATATTATAGAGGATAGGATAGGATAGAGGATAGAGGATAGGATAGGATAGGATAGGATAGAGGATAGGATAGGATAGAGGATAGGATAGGATAGAGGATAGGATAGGATAGAGGATAGGATAGGATAGAGGACAGGATAGGATAGAGGATAGGATAGGATAGAGAATAGAATAGGATAGAGGATAGGAGAGGATAGAGGATAGGAGAGGATAGAGGATAGGATAGGATAGAGGATATGATACGATAGCGGATAGGATATAATGGAGTATAGGATAGTAATGAGGATAGGATAGCGTTGAGGATATGATAGGATAGAGGATAGGATAGGATAGAGGACAGGTTAGGATAGAGGATAGGATAGGATAGATGATAGGATAGGATAGAGGATAGGATAGAGGATTGGTTAGTATAAAGGATAGGAGAGGATAGAGGATAGGATAGGATTGAGGATAGGATAGGATAGAGGATAGGATAGGATAGAGCATAGGATAGGATAGGATTGAGGGTAGGATAGAGGATAGGATAGGATAGAGGATAGGATAGGGGATTGGATAGGATAGATGACAGGAGACGATAGAAGATAGGATAGGGGATTGGATAGGATAGAGGAAAGGAGACGATAGAGATTAGATAGGATAGATCATATTATAGGAAAGAGGATAGGATATGATAGAGTATACGATATTATAGAGGATAGGACAGGATAGAGGATAGGATAGGATAGAGGATAGGATAGGATACAGGATAGGATAGGATAGAGGATAGGATAGGATAGAGGATAGGTTAGGATAGAGGATAGGATAGGATAGAGGATAGGATAGGATAGAGGATAGGATAGGATAGAGGATGGGATAGGATAGAGTATAGAATAGGATAGAGCATAGGATAGGATAGGATTGATGGTAGGATAGGATAGAGGATAGGATAGGATAGAGGATAGGATAGGGGATTGTATAGGATAGAGGACAGGAGACGATAGAAGATAAGATAGGGGATTGGATAGGATGGAGGAAAGGAGACGATAGAGATTGGATAGGATAGATGATATAATAGGAAAGAGGATAGGATATGATAGAGGATACGATATTATAGAGGATAGGACAGGATAGAGGATAGGATAGGATAGAGGATAGGATAGGATACAGGATAGGATAGGATAGAGGTTAGGATAGGATAGAGGATAGGTTAGGATAGAGGATAGGATAGGATAGAGGATAGGATAGGATAGAGGATAGGATAGGATAGAGGATGGGATAGGATAGAGTATAGAATAGGATAGAGCATAGGATAGGATAGGATTGATGGTAGGATAGGATAGAGGATAGGATAGGATAGATTATAGGATAGGGGATTGTATAGGATAGAGGACAGGAGACGATAGAAGATAAGATAGGGGATTGGATAGGATGGAGGAAAGGAGACGATAGAGATTGGATAGGATAGATGATATAATAGGAAAGAGGATAGGATATGATAGAGGATACGATATTATAGAGGATAGGACAGGATAGAGGATAGGATAGGATAGAGGATAGGATAGGATAGAGGATAGGATAGGATAGAGGATAGGATAGGATAGAGGATAGGATAGGATAGAGGATAGGATAGGATAGAGGATATGATAGAGGATAGGATAGACGATTGGATAGGATAGAGGATATTATAGGATAGAGGATATGATACGATAGCGGATAGGATATAATGGAGTATACGATAGTAATGAGGATAGGATAGCGTTGAGGATAGGATAGGATAGAGGATAGGATAGGATAGAGGATAGGTTAGGATAGAGGATAGGGTAGGATAGAGGATAGGATAGGATAGAGGATAGGATAGGATAGAGGATAGGATAGGATAGAGGATAGGATAGGATAGAGGATAGGATAGGATAGAGGATTGGATAGTATAAAGGATAGGTGAGGATAGAGAATAGGATAGCATTGAGGATAGGATAGGATAGTGGATAGGATAGGATAGAGCAGACGATAGAGGATAGGATAGGATCGAGGATAGGATAGGGGATTGGATAGGATAGAGGATAGGAGACGATGGAGGATAGGATAGGATAGAGGATAGGATAGGATAGACGATTGGATAAGATAGAGGATAGGTTAGGATAGAGGATAGGATAGGATAGGATAGAGGATAGGATAGGATAGAGGATAGGATAGGATAGAGTATAGGATAGGATAGAGGATAGGATAGGATAGAGGATAGGATAGGATAGAGGATAGGATAGGATAGAGGATAGGATAGAGGATAGGATAGGATAGAGGATAGGATAGGATTGAGGATAGGATAGGATAGAGGATAGGATAGGATAGAGGATAGGATAGGATAGAGGATAGGATAGGATAGAGGATAGGATAGGATAGAGGATAGGATAGGATAGAGGATAGGATAGGATAGGATAGGATAGAGGATAGGATAGGATAGAGGATAGGATAGGATAGAGGATAGGATAGGATAGAGGATAGGTTAGGATAGAGGATAGGATAGGATAGAGGATAGGATGGGATAGGATAGAGGATACGATAGGATAGAGGATAGGATAGGATAGAGGATAGGATAGGATAGAGGATAGGATAGGATAGAGGATAGGATAGGATAGAGGATAGGATAGGATAGAGGATAGGATAGGATAGGATAGAGGATAGGATAGAGGATTGGTTAGTATAAAGGATAGGAGAGGATAGAGGATAGGATAGGATAGAGGATAGGATAGAGGATAGGATAGGATAGAGGATATGATAGAGGATAGGATAGAGGATTGGATAGGATAGAGGATATTATAGGATAGAGGATATGATACGATAGCGGATAGGATATAATGGAGTATAGGATAGTAATGAGGATAGGATAGCGTTGAGGATAGGATAGGATAGAGGATAGGATAGGATAGAGGATAGGTTAGGATAGAGGATAGGATAGGATAGAGGATAGGATAGGATAGAGGATAGGATAGGATAGAGGATAGGATAGGATAGAGGATAGGATAGAGGATGGGATAGAGGATAGGATAGAGGATGGTATAGAGGATAGGATAGAGGATTGGATAGGATAGAGGATAGGATAGGAAAGAGGATAGGATAGGATAGAGGATTGGATAGGATAGAGGATATTATAGGATAGAGGATATGATACGATAGCGGATAGGATATAATGGAGTATAGGATAGTAATGAGGATAGGATAGCGTTGAGGATAGGATAGGATAGAGGATAGGATAGGATAGAGAATAGGATAGGATAGAGGATAGGTTAGGATAGAGTATAGGATAGGATAGAGGATAGGATAGCATAGAGGATACGATAGGTTAGAGGATAGGATAGGATAGAGGATAGGATAGGATAGAGGATACGATAGGATAGGATAGAGGATAGGATACGATAGAGGATAGGATAGGATAGGATAGAGGATAGGATAGGATAGAGGATAGGATAGGATAGAGGATAGGATAGGATAGAGGATAGGATAGGATAGAGGATCGGATAGGATAGAGGATAGGATAGGATAGAGGATAGGATAGGATAGAGGATAGGATAGAGGATTGGTTAGTATAAAGGATAGGAGAGGATAGAGGATAGGATAGGATTGAGGATAGGATAGGATAGAGGATAGGATAGGATAGAGCATAGGATAGGATAGGATTGAGGGTAGGATAGGATAGAGGATAGGATAGGATAGAGGATAGGATAGGATAGAGGATAGGATAGAGGATAGGATAGGATAGAGGATATGATAGAGGATAGGATAGACGATTGGATAGGATAGAGGATATTATCGGATAGAGGATATGATACGATAGCGGATGGGATATAATGGAGTATACGATAGTAATGAGGATAGGATAGCGTTGAGGATAGGATAGGATAGAGGATAGGATAGGATAGAGGATAGGATAGGATAGAGGATAGGATAGGAAAGAGGATAGGATAGGATAGAGGATAGGTTAGGATAGAGGATAGGATAGGATAGAGGATAGGATAGGATAGAGGATAGGATAGGATAGAGGATAGGATAGGATAGAGGATAGGATAGGATAGAGGATAGGATAGAGGATAGGGTAGGATAGAGGATAGGATAGGATAGAGGATAGGATAGGATAGGATAGAGGATAGGATAGAATAGAGGATAGGATAGGATAGAGGATAGTATAGGATAGAGGATAGGATAGGATAGAGGATGGGATAGGATAGAGGATAGGATATAATGGAGTATAGGATAGGAATGAGGATAGGATAGGGTTGAGGATAGGATAGGATAGAGGTTAGGATAGTGTAGAGAATAGGATAGGATAGAGGATAGGATAGGATAGAGGATAGGATAGGATAGAGGATAGGATAGGATAGAGGATAGGATAGAGGATAGGATAGGATAGAGGATATGATAGAGGATAGGATAGACGATTGGATAGGATAGAGGATATTATCGGATAGAGGATATGATACGATAGCGGATAGGATATAATGGAGTATACGATAGTAATGAGGATAGGATAGCGTTGAGGATAGGATAGGATAGAGGATAGGATATAATGGAGTATAGGATAGGAATGAGGATAGGATAGGGTTGAGGATAGGATAGGATAGAGGTTAGGATAGTGTAGAGAATAGGATAGGATAGAGGATAGGATAGGATAGAGAATAGGATAGGATAGAGGATAGGATAGGATAGAGGATAGGATAGAGGATAGGATAGAGGATAGGTTAGGATAGAGGATAGGTTAGGATAGAGGATAGGATAGGATAGAGGATAGGATAGGATAGAGGATAGGATAGGATAGAGGATGGGATAGGATAGAGGATAGGATATAATGGAGTATAGGATAGGAATGAGGATAGGATAGGGTTGAGGATAGGATAGGATAGAGGTTAGGATAGTGTAGAGAATAGGATAGGATAGAGGATAGGATAGGATAGAGGATAGGATAGAGGATAGGATAGGATAGAGGATATGATAGAGGATAGGATAGACGATTGGATAGGATAGAGGATATTATCGGATAGAGGATATGATACGATAGCGGATGGGATATAATGGAGTATACGATAGTAATGAGGATAGGATAGCGTTGAGGATAGGATAGGATAGAGGATAGGATAGGATAGAGGATAGGATAGGATAGAGGATAGGATAGGAAAGAGGATAGGATAGGATAGAGGATAGGTTAGGATAGAGGATAGGATAGGATAGAGTATAGGATAGGATAGAGGATAGGATAGGATAGAGGATAGGATAGGATAGAGGATAGGATAGGATAGAGGATAGGATAGAGGATAGGATAGAGGATAGGTTAGGATAGAGGATAGGTTAGGATAGAGGATAGGATAGGATAGAGGATAGGATAGGATAGGATAGAGGATAGGATAGAATAGAGGATAGGATAGGATAGAGGATAGTATAGGATAGAGGATAGGATAGGATAGAGGATGGGATAGGATAGAGGATAGGATATAATGGAGTATAGGATAGGAATGAGGATAGGATAGGGTTGAGGATAGGATAGGATAGAGGTTAGGATAGTGTAGAGAATAGGATAGGATAGAGGATAGGATAGGATAGAGGATAGGATAGGATAGAGGATAGGATAGGATAGAGGATAGGATAGAGGATAGGATAGGATAGAGGATATGATAGAGGATAGGATAGACGATTGGATAGGATAAAGGATATTATCGGATAGAGGATATGATACGATAGCGGATAGGATATAATGGAGTATACGATAGTAATGAGGATAGGATAGCGTTGAGGATAGGATAGGATAGAGGATAGGATAGGATAGAGGATAGGATAGGATAGAGGATAGGATAGGATAGAGGATAGGTTAGGATAGAGGATAGGATAGGATAGAGGATAGGATAGGATAGAGGATAGGATAGGATAGAGAATAGGATAGGATAGAGGATAGGATAGGATAGAGGATAGGATATAGGATAGGATAGAGGATAGGATAGGATAGAGGATAGGATAGGATAGGATAGAGGATAGGATAGGATAGAGGATAGGATAGGATAGGATAGAGGATAGGATAGGATAGAGGATAGGATAGAGGATAGGATAGAGGATTGGCTAGGATAGAGGATATTATAGGATAGAGGATATGATGGGATAGCGGATAGGATATAATGGAGTATAGGATAGGAATGAGGATACGATAGCGTTGAGGATAGGATAGGATAGAGGATAGGATAGGATAGAGGATAGGATAGGATAGAGGATAGGATAGGATAGAGGATAGGATAGGATAGAGGATAGGATAGGATAGAGGATAGGATAGGATAGAGGATAGGATAGGATAGAGGATAGGATAGGATAGAGGATAGGATAGGATAGGATAGAGGATAGGATAGAGGATTGGTTAGTATAAAGGATAGGAGAGGATAGAGGATAGGATAGGATAGAGGATAGGATAGAGGATAGGATAGGATAGAGGATATGATAGAGGATAGGATAGAGGATTGGATAGGATAGAGGATATTATAGGATAGAGGATATGATACGATAGCGGATAGGATATAATGGAGTATAGGATAGTAATGAGGATAGGATAGCGTTGAGGATAGGATAGGATAGAGGATAGGATAGGATAGAGGATAGGTTAGGATAGAGGATAGGATAGGATAGAGGATAGGATAGGATAGAGGATAGGATAGGATAGAGGATAGGATAGGATAGAGGATAGGATAGCGGATGGAATAGAGGATAGGATAGAGGATGGGATAGAGGATAGGATAGAGGATTGGATAGGATAGAGGATAGGATAGGAAAGAGGATAGGATAGGATAGAGGATTGGATAGGATAGAGGATATTATAGGATAGAGGATATGATACGATAGCGGATAAGATATAATGGAGTATAGGATAGTAATGAGGATAGGATAGCGTTGAGGATAGGATAGGATAGAGGATAGGATAGGATAGAGAATAGGATAGGATAGAGGATAGGTTAGGATAGAGTATAGGATAGGATAGAGGATAGGATAGCATAGAGGATACGATAGGTTAGAGGATAGGATAGGATAGAGGATAGGATAGGATAGAGGATACGATAGGATAGGATAGAGGATAGGATAGGATAGAGGATAGGATACGATAGAGGATAGGATAGGATAGGATAGAGGATAGGATAGGATAGAGGATAGGATAGGATAGAGGATGGGATAGGATAGAGGATAGGATAGGATAGAGGATAGGATAGGATAGAGGATCGGATAGGATAGAGGATAGGATAGGATAGAGGATAGGATAGGATAGAAGATAGGATAGGATAAAGGATAGGATAGGATAGAGGATAGGATAGGATAGAGGATAGGATAGGATAGAGGATATTATAGGATAGAGGATAGGATAGGATAGAGGATAGGATAGAGGATTGGTTAGTATAAAGGATAGGAGAGGATAGAGGATAGGATATGATTGAGGATAGGATAGGATAGAGGATAGGATAGGATAGAGCATAGGATAGGATAGGATTGAGGGTAGGATAGGATAGAGGATAGGATAGGATAGAGGATAGGATAGGATAGAGGATAGGATAGAGGATAGGATAGGATAGAGGATATGATAGAGGATAGGATAGACGATTGGATAGGATAGAGGATATTATAGGATAGAGGATATGATACGATAGCGGATAGGATATAATGGAGTATACGATAGTAATGAGGATAGGATAGCGTTGAGGATAGGATAGGATAGAGGATAGGATAGGATAGAGGATAGGATAGGATAGAGGATAGGATAGGATAGAGGATAGGTTAGGATAGAGGATAGGATAGGATAGAGGATAGGATAGGATAGAGGATAGGATAGGATAGAGGATAGGATAGGATAGAGGATAGGATAGGATAGAGGATAGGATAGAGGATAGGATAGAGGATAGGTTAGGATAGAGGATAGGTTAGGATAGAGGATAGGATAGGATAGAGGATAGGATAGGATAGAGGATAGGATAGGATAGAGGATAGGATAGAATAGAGGATAGGATAGGATAGAGGATAGTATAGGATAGAGGATAGGATAGGATAGAGGATGGGATAGGATAGAGGATATTATAGGATAGAGGATATGATACGATAGCGGATAAGATATAATGGAGTATAGGATAGTAATGAGGATAGGATAGCGTTGAGGATAGGATAGGATAGAGGATAGGATAGGATAGAGAATAGGATAGGATAGAGGATAGGTTAGGATAGAGTATAGGATAGGATAGAGGATAGGATAGCATAGAGGATACGATAGGTTAGAGGATAGGATAGGATAGAGGATAGGATAGGATAGAGGATACGATAGGATAGGATAGAGGATAGGATAGGATAGAGGATAGGATACGATAGAGGATAGGATAGGATAGGATAGAGGATAGGATAGGATAGAGGATAGGATAGGATAGAGGATGGGATAGGATAGAGGATAGGATAGGATAGAGGATAGGATAGGATAGAGGATCGGATAGGATAGAGGATAGGATAGGATAGAGGATAGGATAGGATAGAAGATAGGATAGGATAAAGGATAGGATAGGATAGAGGATAGGATAGGATAGAGGATAGGATAGGATAGAGGATATTATAGGATAGAGGATAGGATAGGATAGAGGATAGGATAGAGGATTGGTTAGTATAAAGGATAGGAGAGGATAGAGGATAGGATAGGATTGAGGATAGGATAGGATAGAGGATAGGATAGGATAGAGCATAGGATAGGATAGGATTGAGGGTAGGATAGGATAGAGGATAGGATAGGATAGAGGATAGGATAGGATAGAGGATAGGATAGAGGATAGGATAGGATAGAGGATATGATAGAGGATAGGATAGACGATTGGATAGGATAGAGGATATTATAGGATAGAGGATATGATACGATAGCGGATAGGATATAATGGAGTATACGATAGTAATGAGGATAGGATAGCGTTGAGGATAGGATAGGATAGAGGATAGGATAGGATAGAGGATAGGATAGGATAGAGGATAGGATAGGATAGAGGATAGGTTAGGATAGAGGATAGGATAGGATAGAGGATAGGATAGGATAGAGGATAGGATAGGATAGAGGATAGGATAGGATAGAGGATAGGATAGGATAGAGGATAGGATAGAGGATAGGATAGAGGATAGGTTAGGATAGAGGATAGGTTAGGATAGAGGATAGGATAGGATAGAGGATAGGATAGGATAGAGGATAGGATAGGATAGAGGATAGGATAGAATAGAGGATAGGATAGGATAGAGGATAGTATAGGATAGAGGATAGGATAGGATAGAGGATGGGATAGGATAGAGGATAGGATATAATGGAGTATAGGATAGGAATGAGGATAGGATAGGGTTGAGGATAGGATAGGATAGAGGTTAGGATAGTGTAGAGAATAGGATAGGATAGAGGATAGGATAGGATAGAGGATAGGATAGGATAGAGGATAGGATAGGATAGAGGATAGGTTAGGATAGAGGATATGATAGGATAGAGGATAGGATAGGAAAGAGGATAGGATAGGATAGAGGATAGGTTAGGATAGAGGATTGGATAGTATAAAGGATAGGTGAGGATAGAGAATAGGATAGCATTGTGGATAGGATAGGATAGTGGATAGGATAGGATAGAGCAGACGATAGAGGATAGGATAGGATAGAGCAGACGATAGAGGATAGGATAGGATAGAGGATAGGGTAGGAGATTGGATAGGATAGAGGATAGGATAGGGTAGATGATATTATAGGCAAGAGGATAGGATAGGATAGAGGATAGGATAGAGGATTGGTTAGTATAAAGGATAGGAGAGGATAGAGGATAGGATAGGATAGAGGATAGGATAGAGGATAGGATAGGATAGAGGATATGATAGAGGATAAGATAGAGGATTGGATAGGATAGAGGATATTATAGGATAGAGGATATGATACGATAGCTGATAGGATATAATGGAGTATAGGATAGTAATGAGGATAGGATAGCGTTGAGGATAGGATAGGATAGAGGATAGGATAGGATAGAGGATAGGTTAGGATAGAGGATAGGATAGGATAGAGGATAGGATAGGGATAGAGGATAGGATAGAGGATAGGATAGGATAGAGGATATGATAGAGGATAAGATAGAGGATTGGATAGGATAGAGGATATTATAGGATAGAGGATATGATACGATAGCTGATAGGATATAATGGAGTATAGGATAGTAATGAGGATAGGATAGCGTTGAGGATAGGATAGGATAGAGGATAGGATAGGATAGAGGATAGGTTAGGATAGAGGATAGGATAGGATAGAGGATAGGATAGGATAGAGGATAGGATAGGATAGAGGATAGGATAGGATAGAGGATAGGATAGGATAGAGGATAGGATAGAGGATAGGATAGAGGATAGGATAGAGGATAGGATAGGATAGAGGATAGGATAGGATAGAGGATAGGATAGGATAGAGGATAGGATAGGATAGAGGATAGGATAGAGGATTGGATAGGATAGAGGATATTATAGGATAGAGGATATGATGGGATAGCGGATAGGATATAATGGAGTATAGGATAGGAATGAGGATAGGATAGCGTTGAGGATAGGATAGGATAGAGGATAGGATAGGATAGAGGGTAGGTTAGGATAGAGGATATGATAGGATAGAGGATAGGATAGGAAAGAGGATAGGATAGGATAGAGGATAGGTTAGGATAGAGGATTGGATAGTATAAAGGATAGGTGAGGATAGAGAATAGGATAGCAATGTGGATAGGATAGGATAGTGGATACGATAGGATAGAGCAGACGATAGAGGATAGGATAGGATAGAGCAGACGATAGAGGATAGGATAGGATAGAGGATAGGGTAGGAGATTGGATAGGATAGAGGATAGGATAGGGTAGATGATATTATAGGCAAGAGGATAGGATATGATAGAGGATACGATATTATAGAGGATAGGATAGTATAGAGAATAGGATAGGATAGAGGATAGGTTAGCGTAGAGTATAGGGTAGGATAGAGGATAGGATAGGATAGAGGATAGGATAGGATAGAGGATAGGATAGGATAGAGGATAGGTTAGGATAGAGGATAGGATAGGATAGAGGATAGGATAGGATAGAGGATA
This sequence comes from Halictus rubicundus, assembly GCF_050948215.1. Classification (NCBI taxonomy): domain Eukaryota; kingdom Metazoa; phylum Arthropoda; class Insecta; order Hymenoptera; family Halictidae; genus Halictus; species Halictus rubicundus. Next base: position 292,650 of record NW_027488690.1, read on the forward strand.
GGATAGGATAGAGGATAGGATAGGATAGAGGATAGGATAGGATAGAGGATAGGATAGAGGATAGGATAGAGGATAGGATAGGATAGAGGATAGGATAGGATAGAGGATAGGATAGGATAGAGGATAGGATAGGATAGAGGATAGGATAGGATAGAGGATAGGATAGGATAGAGGATAGGATAGGATAGAGGATAGGATAGGATAGAGGATAGGATAGGATAGAGGATAGGATAGGATAGAGGATAGGATAGGATAGAGGATAGGATAGGATAGAGGATAGGATAGAGGATAGGATAGAGGATTGGATAGGATAGAGGATATTATAGGATAGAGGATATGATGGGATAGCGGATAGGATATAATGGAGTATAGGATAGGAATGAGGATAGGATAGCGTTGAGGATAGGATAGGATAGAGGATAGGATAGGATAGAGGATATGATAGGACAGAGGATAGGATAGGATAGAGGATAGGATAGGATAGAGGATAGGATAGGATAGAGGATAGGATAGGGTAGAGGATAGGATAGGATAGAGGATAGGATATGATAGGATAGAGGATAGGATAGAGGATTGGTTAGTATAAAGGATAGGAGAGGATAGAGGATAGGATAGGATAGAGAATAGGATAGAGGATAGGATAGGATAGAGGATATGATAGAGGATAGGATAGAGGATTGGATAGGATAGAGGATATTATAGGATAGAGGATATGATACGATAGCGGATAGGATATAATGGAGTATAGGATAGTAATGAGGATAGGATAGCGTTGAGGATAGGATAGGAGAGAGGATAGGATAGGATAGAGGATAGGTTAGGATAGAGGATAGGATAGGATAGATGATAGGATAGGATAGAGGATAGGATAGGATAGAGGATAGGATAGGATAGAGGATAGGATAGAGGATGGGATAGAGGATAGGATAGAGGATGGGATAGAGGATAGGATAGAGGATTGGATAGGATAGAGGATATTATAGGATAGCGGATAGGATATAATGGAGTATAGGATAGGAATGAGGATAGGATAGCGTTGAGGATAGGATAGGATAGAGGATAGAATAGGATAGAGGGTAGGTTAGGATAGAGGATAGGATAGGATAGAGGATAGGATAGGAAAGAGGATAGGATAGGATAGAGGATAGGTTAGGATAGAGGATTGGATAGTATAAAGGATAGGTGAGGATAGAGAATAGGATAGCATTGAGGATAGGATAGGATAGTGGATAGGATAGGATAGAGCAGACGATAGAGGATAGGATAGGATAGAGGATAGGGTAGGAGATTGGATAGGATAGAGGATACGATAGGGTAGATGATATCATAGGCAAGAGGATAGGATATGATAGAGGATACGATATTATAGAGGATAGGATAGGATAGAGAATAGGATAGGATAGAGGATAGGTTAGGATAGAGTATAGGATAGGATAGAGGATAGGATAGCATAGAGGATAGGATAGGATAGAGGATAGGATAGGATAGAGGATAGGATAGGATAGAGGATACGATAGGATAGGATAGAGGATAGGATAGGATAGAGGATAGGATAGGATAGAGGATAGAATAGGATAGAGGATTGGATAGGATAGAGGATAGGATAGGATAGAGGATCGGATAGGATAGAGGATAGGATAGGATAGAGGATAGGATAGGATAGAAGATAGGATAGGATAAAGGATAGGATAGGATAGAGGATAGGATAGGATAGAGGATAGGATAGGATAGAGGATAGGATAGGATAGAGGATAGGATAGGATAGAGGATAGGATAGGATAGAGGACAGGATAGGATAGAGGATAGGATAGGATAGAGGATAGGATAGGATAGAGGATAGGATAGAGGATTGGTTAGTATAAAGGATAGGAGAGGATAGAGGATAGGATAGGATTGAGGATAGGATAGGATAGAGGATAGGATAGGATAGAGCATAGGATAGGATAGGATTGAGGGTAGGATAGGATAGAGGATAGGATAGGATAGAGGATAGGATAGGATAGAGGATAGGATAGGATAGAGGATAGGATAGGATAGAGGATAGGATAGGATAGAGGATAGGATAGAGGATTGGTTAGTATAAAGGATAGGAGAGGATAGAGGATAGGATAGGATTGAGGATAGGATAGGATAGAGGATAGGATAGGATAGAGCATAGGATAGGATAGGATTGAGGGTAGGATAGGATAGAGGATAGGATAGGATAGAGGATAGGATAGGATAGAGGATAGGATAGGATAGAGGATATGATAGAGGATAGGATAGACGATTGGATAGGATAGAGGATATTATAGGATAGAGGATATGATACGATAGCGGATAGGATATAATGGAGTATACGATAGTAATGAGGATAGGATAGCGTTGAGGATAGGATAGGATAGAGGATAGGATAGGATAGAGGATAGGATAGGATAGAGGATAGGATAGGATAGAGGATAGGTTAGGATAGAGGATAGGATAGGATAGAGGATAGGATAGGATAGAGGATAGGATAGGATAGAGGATAGGATAGGATAGAGGATAGGATAGAGGATAGGTTAGGATAGAGGATAGGTTAGGATAGAGGATAGGATAGGATAGAGGATGGGATAGGATAGAGGATAGGATAGGATAGAGGATAGGATAGAATAGAGGATAGGATAGGATAGAGGATAGGATAGGATAGAGGATAGGATAGGATAGAGGATGGGATAGGATAGAGGATAGGATATAATGGAGTATAGGATAGGAATGAGGATAGGATAGGGTTGAGGATAGGATAGGATAGAGGTTAGGATAGTGTAGAGAATAGGATAGGATAGAGGATAGGATAGGATAGAGGATAGGATAGGATAGAGGATAGGATAGGATAGAGGATAGGATAGGATAGAGGATAGGATAGGATAGAGGATAGGATAGGATAGAGGATAGGATAGGATAGAGGATAGGATAGGATAGAGGATAGGATAGGATAGAGGATAGGATAGGATAGAGGATAGGATAGGATAGAGGATAGGATAGGATAGAGGATAGGATAGGATAGAGGATAGGATAGGATAGAGGATAGGATAGGATAGAGGATAGGATAGGATAGAGGATAGGATAGGATAGAGGATAGGATAGGATAGAGGATAGGATAGGATAGAGGATAGGATAGGATAGAGGATAGGATAGAGGATTGTTTAGTATAAAGGATAGGAGAGGATAGAGGATAGGATAGGATAGAGGATAGGATAGAGGATAGGATAGGATAGAGGATATGATAGAGGATAAGATAGAGGATTGGATAGGATAGAGGATATTATAGGATAGAGGATATGATACGATAGCTGATAGGATATAATGGAGTATAGGATAGTAATGAGGATAGGATAGCGTTGAGGATAGGATAGGATAGAGGATAGGATAGGATAGAGGGTAGGTTAGGATAGAGGATATGATAGGATAGAGGATAGGATAGGAAAGAGGATAGGATAGGATAGAGGATAGGATAGGATAGAGGATAGGATAGGATAGAGGATAGGATAGGGTAGAGGATAGGATAGGATAGAGGATAGGATATGATAGGATAGAGGATAGGATAGAGGATTGGATAGGATAGAGGATATTATAGGATAGAGGATATGATACGATAGCGGATAGGATATAATGGAGTATAGGATAGTAATGAGGATAGGATAGCGTTGAGGATAGGATAGGATAGAGGATAGGATAGGATAGAGGATAGGTTAGGATAGAGGATAGGATAGGATAGATGATAGGATAGGATAGAGGATAGGATAGGATAGAGGATAGGATAGGATAGAGGATAGGATAGGATAGAGGATAGGATAGAGGATGGGATAGAGGATAGGATAGAGGATGGGATAGAGGATAGGATAGAGGATTGGATAGGATAGAGGATATTATAGGATAGCGGATAGGATATAATGGAGTATAGGATAGGAATGAGGATAGGATAGCGTTGAGGATAGGATAGGATAGAGGATAGAATAGGATAGAGGGTAGGTTAGGATAGAGGATAGGATAGGATAGAGGATAGGATAGGAAAGAGGATAGGATAGGATAGAGGATAGGTTAGGATAGAGGATTGGATAGTATAAAGGATAGGTGAGGATAGAGAATAGGATAGCATTGAGGATAGGATAGGATAGTGGATAGGATAGGATAGAGCAGACGATAGAGGATAGGATAGGATAGAGGATAGGGTAGGAGATTGGATAGGATAGAGGATACGATAGGGTAGATGATATCATAGGCAAGAGGATAGGATATGATAGAGGATACGATATTATAGAGGATAGGATAGGATAGAGAATAGGATAGGATAGAGGGTAGGTTAGGATAGAGGATATGATAGGATAGAGGATAGGATAGGAAAGAGGATAGGATAGGATAGAGGATAGGATAGAGGATAGGATAGAGGATTGGATAGGATAGAGGATATTATAGGATAGAGGATATGATGGGATAGCGGATAGGATATAATGGAGTATAGGATAGGAATGAGGATAGGATAGCGTTGAGGATAGGATAGGATAGAGGATAGGATAGGATAGAGGATATGATAGGACAGAGGATAGGATAGGATAGAGGATAGGATAGGATAGAGGATAGGATAGGATAGAGGATAGGATAGGGTAGAGGATAGGATAGGATAGAGGATAGGATATGATAGGATAGAGGATAGGATAGAGGATTGGTTAGTATAAAGGATAGGAGAGGATAGAGGATAGGATAGGATAGAGAATAGGATAGAGGATAGGATAGGATAGAGGATATGATAGAGGATAGGATAGAGGATTGGATAGGATAGAGGATATTATAGGATAGAGGATATGATACGATAGCGGATAGGATATAATGGAGTATAGGATAGTAATGAGGATAGGATAGCGTTGAGGATAGGATAGGATAGAGGATAGGATAGGATAGAGGATACGTTAGGATAGAGGATAGGATAGGATAGATGATAGGATAGGATAGAGGATAGGATAGGATAGAGGATAGGATAGGATAGAGGATAGGATAGAGGATGGGATAGAGGATAGGATAGAGGATGGGATAGAGGATAGGATAGAGGATTGGATAGGATAGAGGATATTATAGGATAGCGGATAGGATATAATGGAGTATAGGATAGGAATGAGGATAGGATAGCGTTGAGGATAGGATAGGATAGAGGATAGAATAGGATAGAGGGTAGGTTAGGATAGAGGATAGGATAGGATAGAGGATAGGATAGGAAAGAGGATAGGATAGGATAGAGGATAGGTTAGGATAGAGGATTGGATAGTATAAAGGATAGGTGAGGATAGAGAATAGGATAGCATTGAGGATAGGATAGGATAGTGGATAGGATAGGATAGAGCAGACGATAGAGGATAGGATAGGATAGAGGATAGGGTAGGAGATTGGATAGGATAGAGGATACGATAGGGTAGATGATATCATAGGCAAGAGGATAGGATATGATAGAGGATACGATATTATAGAGGATAGGATAGGATAGAGAATAGGATAGGATAGAGGATAGGTTAGGATAGAGTATAGGATAGGATAGAGGATAGGATAGCATAGAGGATAGGATAGGATAGAGGATAGGATAGGATAGAGGATAGGATAGGATAGAGGATACGATAGGATAGGATAGAGGATAGGATAGGATAGAGGATAGGATAGGATAGAGGATAGAATAGGATAGAGGATAGGATAGGATAGAGGATAGGATAGGATAGAGGATCGGATAGGATAGAGGATAGGATAGGATAGAGGATAGGATAGGATAGAAGATAGGATAGGATAAAGGATAGGATAGGATAGAGGATAGGATAGGATAGAGGATAGGATAGGATAGAGGATAGGATAGGATAGAGGATAGGATAGGATAGAGGATAGGATAGGATAGAGGACAGGATAGGATAGAGGATAGGATAGGATAGAGGATAGGATAGGATAGAGGATAGGATAGAGGATTGGTTAGTATAAAGGATAGGAGAGGATAGAGGATAGGATAGGATTGAGGATAGGATAGGATAGAGGATAGGATAGGATAGAGCATAGGATAGGATAGGATTGAGGGTAGGATAGGATAGAGGATAGGATAGGATAGAGGATAGGATAGGATAGAGGATAGGATAGGATAGAGGATAGGATAGGATAGAGGATAGGATAGGATAGAGGATAGGATAGAGGATTGGTTAGTATAAAGGATAGGAGAGGATAGAGGATAGGATAGGATTGAGGATAGGATAGGATAGAGGATAGGATAGGATAGAGCATAGGATAGGATAGGATTGAGGGTAGGATAGGATAGAGGATAGGATAGGATAGAGGATAGGATAGGATAGAGGATAGGATAGGATAGAGGATATGATAGAGGATAGGATAGACGATTGGATAGGATAGAGGATATTATAGGATAGAGGATATGATACGATAGCGGATAGGATATAATGGAGTATACGATAGTAATGAGGATAGGATAGCGTTGAGGATAGGATAGGATAGAGGATAGGATAGGATAGAGGATAGGATAGGATAGAGGATAGGATAGGATAGAGGATAGGTTAGGATAGAGGATAGGATAGGATAGAGGATAGGATAGGATAGAGGATAGGATAGGATAGAGGATAGGATAGGATAGAGGATAGGATAGAGGATAGGATAGAGGATAGGTTAGGATAGAGGATATGATAGAGGATAGGATAGAGGATTGGATAGGATAGAGGATATTATAGGATAGAGGATATGATACGATAGCGGATAGGATATAATGGAGTATAGGATAGTAATGAGGATAGGATAGCGTTGAGGATAGGATAGGATAGAGGATAGGATAGGATAGAGGATAGGTTAGGATAGAGGATAGGATAGGATAGATGATAGGATAGGATAGAGGATAGGATAGGATAGAGGATAGGATAGGATAGAGGATAGGATAGAGGATGGGATAGAGGATAGGATAGAGGATGGGATAGAGGATAGGATAGAGGATTGGATAGGATAGAGGATATTATAGGATAGCGGATAGGATATAATGGAGTATAGGATAGGAATGAGGATAGGATAGCGTTGAGGATAGGATAGGATAGAGGATAGAATAGGATAGAGGGTAGGTTAGGATAGAGGATAGGATAGGATAGAGGATAGGATAGGAAAGAGGATAGGATAGGATAGAGGATAGGTTAGGATAGAGGATTGGATAGTATAAAGGATAGGTGAGGATAGAGAATAGGATAGCATTGAGGATAGGATAGGATAGTGGATAGGATAGGATAGAGCAGACGATAGAGGATAGGATAGGATAGAGGATAGGGTAGGAGATTGGATAGGATAGAGGATACGATAGGGTAGATGATATCATAGG